>NW_026973273.1:0-52720 GCF_036711695.1 Zophobas morio | reverse complement strand
ATCTCGTCGGTATGCTACTGTAATGTTCATTTGGATTATTCGTCTTATTGATTAGACGCTCAAGTAAGTGATTCAAGCTTTTCTTCTCACAAATTTAAAGTTTGTCAATTAAACGAGTGAAAAAAATAGTTTCAAAACGTGTTAGACGTCATTTTTCTTTAATAAAAAATGGTTTTAAAATTATTACAATTGTCAAATTAAAAAGTTATAGATAAATCGTGAAAAAACCCTCGTTACAGTTTTAAGTGAAAAAGTATTATTTTCATTACGTTCGATAGTTTAAAAAATTAAATATATATATTTTTTAATAAATTTGGTGCAAAGAAATTTGAATTTATATATTAACAATTAATCTTGGAGTTTATTGCATTCTTTGCAGACAATTTTTTGCTCACTACAAATTAGTTCTGGATTATCTTTAATCCATGATAAAACCAAAGATGTTTTTTCATTCAGAACTTTTTTGAACGCTCACACTGTTAATACGGCACTTGTAGATACCAAAGAATGAATAATTTATCTCGTTCCCTTTGCTAAGTACCTACACACCAATCTCCACTTTTACGTCATTTCTGTAAACAAGATCGTAAAAAGATTAGTTTTGACCATGGAGCAAAGGAATATGCTCTTACTGGAGGAAGTGCCAGACTTAAAATGATGGTTTCGAGCCAAACCGGTAAAGTGTCAGTACAGTACCCCTCACTATCCAGATTAGACTGCCGATGACAGTGACGTACAGTTTTTTTTTTTTTTTTGAAGCGGCTCATGGAATAAAATTTGTTGAATAAAACAACGCACATAACAGATTTATATTCTCTATTAATTAATATTATTTAAAATATTTAAATCAATCAATACATCACGAGTAACAAGTAATACAAACAGTGAATACCGTTAAAAAGTAGAAACAACCAGGATGACGACGCCACTGAGTAGTGGTTATTCGTAATGGCGTGACTAATTTTTAGCTTGGGAAGTTTGAAAAGTTTATTGAAGGGCATTTCACTCGGAAGGCCGACTATTCATACTCACAATTATTTGCCTAATCTGCCGGATGTAGGTGGGCTTCTCCAGCCCATGTTGTAAATTTTTGTAGGATGCAAAGTGCGGAGAAGAATAAAAACAGGTAGCAGCCCGTAGTAGGGTCATTCATGGAAAACTGCGAACCAATTATTTTTTCCATTTTTTTAAATCTGAGATCTGTTTTACACGTCACAGAAATATCTAACGTAAAAGGAATTTTTAGAAATAATTTTCTCGTCATTAATCGGTTGCAAAAGATCAAGAGGCACTCGAAGCAAGCCCTGACAAACTTATAAGCGGCGCCAGTGGAGATCTCCAACTGGCTGCGGTACCACCATGGACACTTACGTAACCTCCTTTTCCAGAATTGTCAAAATGACATTGTCAAACTCAAAGCAATCATGAATTAAGCATTTCATTTTAAATTCAGTTAGTATCAAGTGGTACATGGTATTCGTATTTTGGGTTGCGTAAAAATAATTTTCAGAAATAATTTTCTCGTGACTAACCCTGTATATGTATTTTTTTACAGCCACATATGGTACAACTGAATTTTTCTTCAGTACAATACTAGTCACATAATAATAATTAAAAAATAAGTTTTTAGTTGCATAAGTACCTACATTTCTTAGATTTCCCGGTAACACAAAATTATTCTTGACGCTCTAATAAAAGTTTTTGCAATATATATTTACAATACACGTAAACCTTTCTCAAACCCTGTAAAAGATCCGTTGCAATTTACAAGGAATTAAAATAAGTATTATATCCGTCCAGTGGAATTTACATTCGCTGCATATGGATACTCTACATGTACTATTAGTTCATAAATTTTATTGTTTGGTGATATGTATAAAGACAAGAATAGACAATAGAGGCAATTCTATATCAAAATGTGTTAAAATTTAAAGGTTGTTAAAAATATGATTTTTTAAATAATTGTAGTCTAGTTAAGAACAATAAACACTTGTTTTTATGTTGAGTACTTATTATAATGAAGCTAGTTCCTATAATATAATAGGTAAAATAAGCAACGAGATAAATAGAAACAATCTCTTAAAAAAAATAACCAAAATGACAATTTATTAATAAAAAATCTTATGTAACGAGGCGTTTACGCTCGTATTTTTTAATTTTTAAAGTGCAACTACAAACTTCGTCACTTATCTATATTCAAATTGTTTTTAATTCGATATTTACACCTTACCTGATTGCTAAATTTATTGCAACTTAAAATTCAGAATACAAAATATTTAGTTTTAATAAAAGAAAATACTTCCCGATGAATTTTACCTTGCGATCAATTGACGCTGCGATAAATTTACGTACGATCTATTGTCGCTGCGATCAATTTACGTGCGACCAGTTGTCGCTGCGATCAATTGTCACCGCAATCAATTGTCGCGTGCGACCAATTGTGCTGCGACGAGTTGCTTGCGATCAATTGTCGCGCGATCAATTGTTTGCGACCAGTTGTCGTAGAATCGAAAAGGAGACGTTTAGGTCAATTTTATGCATTCTGGCGTTCGTAGATACAAGAAAACTGTTAAAATTCTTCAGAAACGTCACTTTTGAAGTGTTTTCTTGTACTTTTAAGCCAATCAGATACCCTACGGGCTCGGAAAGTGCAACGAAACCATCAAATTTTAGCTAGAAACTGTATTTTTGTCGATTTTTATTGAATTTGAACTATATTTCAACGTTTTTTGATGGTTCTGAGCCACCAAACACACTTAAAGCATGCAGAATCGACTCAGAATAGGAAAAGGAGACGTTTAGGTCAATTTTATGCATTCTGGCTTTCGTAGATACAAGAAAACTGTTAAAATTCTTCAGAAACTTCACTTTTGAAGTGTTTTCTTGTACTTTTAAGCCAATCAGATACCCTACGGGCTCGGAAAGTGCAACGAAACCATCAAATTTTAGCTAGAAACTGTATTTTTGTCGATTTTTATTGAATTTGAACTATATTTCAACGTTTTTTGATGGTTCTGAGCCACCAAACACACTTAAAGCATGCAGAATCGACTCAGAATAGGAAAAGGAGACGTTTAGGTCAATTTTATGCATTCTGGCGTTCGTAGATACAAGAAAACTGTTAAAATTCTTCAGAAACGTCACTTTTGAAGTGTTTTCTTGTACTTTTAAGCCAATCAGATACCCTACGGGCTCGGAAAGTGCAATGAAACCATCAAATTTTAGCTAGAAACTGTATTTTTGTCGATTTTTATTGAATTTGAACTATATTTCAACGTTTTTTGATGGTTCTGAGCCACCAAACACACTTAAAGCATGCAGAATCGACTCAGAATAGGAAAAGGAGACGTTTAGGTCAATTTTATGCATTCTGGCGTTCGTAGATACAAGAAAACTGTTAAAATTCTTCAGAAACGTCACTTTTGAAGTGTTTTCTTGTACTTTTAAGCCAATCAGATACCCAACGGGCTCGGAAAGTGCAACGAAACCATCAAATTTTAGCTAGAAACTGTATTTTTGTCGATTTTTATTGAATTTGAACTATATTTCAACGTTTTATATACAGAAAATACAGTTTCTAGCTAAAATTTGATGGTTTCGTTGCACTTTCCGAGCCCGTAGGGTATCTGATTGGCTTAAAAGTACAAGAAAACACCTCAAAAGTGACGTTTCTGAAGAATTTTAACAGTTTTCTTGTATCTACGAACGCCAGAATGCATAAAATTGACCTAAACTTCTCCTTTTCCTATTCTGAGTCGATTCTGCATGCTTTAAGTGTGTTTGGTGGCTCAGAACCATCAAAAAACGTTGAAATATAGTTCAAATTCAATAAAAATCGACAAAAATACAGTTTCTAGCTAAAATTTGATGGTTTCGTTGCACTTTCCGAGCCCCTAGGGTATCTGATTGGCTTAAAAGTACAAGAAAACACTTCAAAAGTGACGTTTCTGAAGAATTTTAACAGTTTTCTTGTATCTACGAACGCCAGAATGCATAAAATTGACCTAAACGTCTCCTTTTCCTATTCTGAGTCGATTCTGCATGCTTTAAGTGTGTTTGGTGGCTCAGAACCATCAAAAAACGTTGAAATATAGTTCAAATTCAATAAAAATCGACAAAAATACAGTTTCTAGCTAAAATTTGATGGTTTCGTTGCACTTTCCGAGCCCGTAGGGTATCTGATTGGCTTAAAAGTACAAGAAAACACTTCAAAAGTGACGTTTCTGAAGAATTTTAACAGTTTTCTTGTATCTACGAACGCCAGAATGCATAAAATTGACCTAAACGTCTCCTTTTCCTATTCTGAGTCGATTCTGCATGCTTTAAGTGTGTTTGGTGGCTCAGAACCATCAAAAAACGTTGAAATATAGTTCAAATTCAATAAAAATCGACAAAAATACAGTTTCTAGCTAAAATTTGATGGTTTCGTTGCACTTTCCGAGCCCGTAGGGTATCTGATTGGCTTAAAAGTACAAGAAAACACTTCAAAAGTGACGTTTCTGAAGAATTTTAACAGTTTTCTTGTGTCTACGAACGCCAGAATGCATAAAATTGACCTAAACGTCTCCTTTTCCTATTCTGAGTCGATTCTGCATGCTTTAAGTGTGTTTGGTGGCTCAGAACCATCAAAAAACGTTGAAATATAGTTCAAATTCAATAAAAATCGACAAAAATACAGTTTCTAGCTAAAATTTGATGGTTTCGTTGCACTTTCCGAGCCCGTAGGGTATCTGATTGGCTTAAAAGTACAAGAAAACACTTCAAAAGTGACGTTTCTGAAGAATTTTAACAGTTTTCTTGTATCTACGAACGCCAGAATGCATAAAATTGACCTAAACGTCTCCTTTTCCTATTCTGAGTCGATTCTGCATGCTTTAAGTGTGTTTGGTGGCTCAGAACCATCAAAAAACGTTGAAATATAGTTCAAATTCAATAAAAATCGACAAAAATACAGTTTCTAGCTAAAATTTGATGGTTTCGTTGCACTTTCCGAGCCCATAGGGTATCTGATTGGCTTAAAAGTACAAGAAAACACTTCAAAAGTGACGTTTCTGAAGAATTTTAACAGTTTTCTTGTATCTACGAACGCCAGAATGCATAAAATTGACCTAAACGTCTCCTTTTCCTATTCTGAGTCGATTCTGCATGCTTTAAGTGTGTTTGGTGGCTCAGAACCATCAAAAAACGTTGAAATATAGTTCAAATTCAATAAAAATCGACAAAAATACAGTTTCTAGCTAAAATTTGATGGTTTCGTTGCACTTTCCGAGCCCGTTGGGTATCTGATTGGCTTAAAAGTACAAGAAAACACTTCAAAAGTGACGTTTCTGAAGAATTTTAACAGTTTTCTTGTATCTACGAACGCCAGAATGCATAAAATTGACCTAAACGTCTCCTTTTCCTATTCTGAGTCGATTCTGCATGCTTTAAGTGTGTTTGGTGGCTCAGAACCATCAAAAAACGTTGAAATATAGTTCAAATTCAATAAAAATCGACAAAAATACAGTTTCTAGCTAAAATTTGATGGTTTCGTTGCACTTTCCGAGCCCATAGGGTATCTGATTGGCTTAAAAGTACAAGAAAACACTTCAAAAGTGACGTTTCTGAAGAATTTTAACAGTTTTCTTGTATCTACGAACGCCAGAATGCATAAAATTGACCTAAACGTCTCCTTTTCCTATTCTGAGTCGATTCTGCATGCTTTAAGTGTGTTTGGTGGCTCAGAACCATCAAAAAACGTTGAAATATAGTTCAAATTCAATAAAAATCGACAAAAATACAGTTTCTAGCTAAAATTTGATGGTTTCGTTGCACTTTCCGAGCCCGTTGGGTATCTGATTGGCTTAAAAGTACAAGAAAACACTTCAAAAGTGACGTTTCTGAAGAATTTTAACAGTTTTCTTGTATCTACGAACGCCAGAATGCATAAAATTGACCTAAACGTCTCCTTTTCCTATTCTGAGTCGATTCTGCATGCTTTAAGTGTGTTTGGTGGCTCAGAACCATCAAAAAACGTTGAAATATAGTTCAAATTCAATAAAAATCGACAAAAATACAGTTTCTAGCTAAAATTTGATGGTTTCGTTGCACTTTCCGAGCCCGTAGGGTATCTGATTGGCTTAAAAGTACAAGAAAACACTTCAAAAGTGAAGTTTCTGAAGAATTTTAACAGTTTTCTTGTATCTACGAACGCCAGAATGCATAAAATTGACCTAAACGTCTCCTTTTCCTATTCTGAGTCGATTCTGCATGCTTTAAGTGTGTTTGGTGGCTCAGAACCATCAAAAAACGTTGAAATATAGTTCAAATTCAATAAAAATCGACAAAAATACAGTTTCTAGCTAAAATTTGATGGTTTCGTTGCACTTTCCGAGCCCGTAGGGTATCTGATTGGCTTAAAAGTACAAGAAAACACTTCAAAAGTGACGTTTCTGAAGAATTTTAACAGTTTTCTTGTATCTACGAACGCCAGAATGCATAAAATTGACCTAAACGTCTCCTTTTCCTATTCTGAGTCGATTCTGCATGCTTTAAGTGTGTTTGGTGGCTCAGAACCATCAAAAAACGTTGAAATATAGTTCAAATTCAATAAAAATCGACAAAAATACAGTTTCTAGCTAAAATTTGATGGTTTCGTTGCACTTTCCGTGCCCGTTGGGTATCTGATTGGCTTAAAAGTACAAGAAAACACTTCAAAAGTGACGTTTCTGAAGAATTTTAACAGTTTTCTTGTATCTACGAACGCCAGAATGCATAAAATTGACCTAAACGTCTCCTTTTCCTATTCTGAGTCGATTCTGCATGCTTTAAGTGTGTTTGGTGGCTCAGAACCATCAAAAAACGTTGAAATATTGTTCAAATTCAATAAAAATCGACAAAAATACAGTTTCTAGCTAAAATTTGATGGTTTCGTTGCACTTTCCGAGCCCGTAGGGTATCTGATTGGCTTAAAAGTACAAGAAAACACTTCAAAAGTGACGTTTCTGAAGAATTTTAACAGTTTTCTTGTATCTACGAACGCCAGAATGCATAAAATTGACCTAAACGTCTCCTTTTCCTATTCTGAGTCGATTCTGCATGCTTTAAGTGTGTTTGGTGGCTCAGAACCATCAAAAAACGTTGAAATATAGTTCAAATTCAATAAAAATCGACAAAAATACAGTTTCTAGCTAAAATTTGATGGTTTCGTTGCACTTTCCGAGCCCGTTGGGTATCTGATTGGCTTAAAAGTACAAGAAAACACTTCAAAAGTGACGTTTCTGAAGAATTTTAACAGTTTTCTTGTATCTACGAACGCCAGAATGCATAAAATTGACCTAAACGTCTCCTTTTCCTATTCTGAGTCGATTCTGCATGCTTTAAGTGTGTTTGGTGGCTCAGAACCATCAAAAAACGTTGAAATATAGTTCAAATTCAATAAAAATCGACAAAAATACAGTTTCTAGCTAAAATTTGATGGTTTCGTTGCACTTTCCGAGCCCGTAGGGTATCTGATTGGCTTATAAGTACAAGAAAACACTTCAAAAGTG
This sequence comes from Zophobas morio, assembly GCF_036711695.1. Lineage (NCBI taxonomy): Eukaryota > Metazoa > Arthropoda > Insecta > Coleoptera > Tenebrionidae > Zophobas > Zophobas morio. The sequence goes on along the minus strand of NW_026973273.1, from coordinate 45,191 downwards.
ACGTTTCTGAAGAATTTTAACAGTTTTCTTGTATCTACGAACGCCAGAATGCATAAAATTGACCTAAACGTCTCCTTTTCCTATTCTGAGTCGATTCTGCATGCTTTAAGTGTGTTTGGTGGCTCAGAACCATCAAAAAACGTTGAAATATAGTTCAAATTCAATAAAAATCGACAAAAATACAGTTTCTAGCTAAAATTTGATGGTTTCGTTGCACTTTCCGAGCCCGTAGGGTATCTGATTGGCTTAAAAGTACAAGAAAACACTTCAAAAGTGACGTTTCTGAAGAATTTTAACAGTTTTCTTGTATCTACGAACGCCAGAATGCATAAAATTGACCTAAACGTCTCCTTTTCCTATTCTGAGTCGATTCTGCATGCTTTAAGTGTGTTTGGTGCTTCAGAACCATCAAAAAACGTTGAAATATAGTTCAAATTCAATAAAAATCGACAAAAATACAGTTTCTAGCTAAAATTTGATGGTTTCGTTGCACTTTCCGAACCCGTAGGGTATCTGATTGGCTTAAAAGTACAAGAAAACACTTCAAAAGTGACGTTTCTGAAGAATTTTAACAGTTTTCTTGTATCTACGAACGCCAGAATGCATAAAATTGACCTAAACGTCTCCTTTTCCTATTCTGAGTCGATTCTGCATGCTTTAAGTGTGTTTGGTGGCTCAGAACCATCAAAAAACGTTGAAATATAGTTCAGATTCAATAAAAATCGACAAAAATACAGTTTCCAGCTAAAATTTGATGGTTTCGTTGCACTTTCCGAGCCCGTAGGATATCTGATTGGCTTAAAAGTACAAGAAAACACTTCAAAAGTGACGTTTCTGAAGAATTTTAACAGTTTTCTTGTATCTACGAACGCCAGAATGCATAAAATTGACCTAAACGTCTCCTTTTCCTATTCTGAGTCGATTCTGCATGCTTTAAGTGTGTTTGGTGGCTCAGAACCATCAAAAAACGTTGAAATATAGTTCAAATTAAATAAAAATCGACAAAAATACAGTTTCTAGCTAAAATTTGATGGTTTCGTTGCACTTTCCGAGCCCGTAGGGTATCTGATTGGCTTAAAAGTACAAGAAAACACTTCAAAAGTGACGTTTCTGAAGAATTTTAACAGTTTTCTTGTATCTACGAACGCCAGAATGCATAAAATTGACCTAAACGTCTCCTTTTCCTATTCTGAGTCGATTCTGCATGCTTTAAGTGTGTTTGGTGGCTCAGAACCATCAAAAAACGTTGAAATATAGTTCAAATTCAATAAAAATCGACAAAAATACAGTTTCTAGCTAAAATTTGATGGTTTCGTTGCACTTTCCGAGCCCGTAGGGTATCTGATTGGCTTAAAAGTACAAGAAAACACTTCAAAAGTGACGTTTCTGAAGAATTTTAACAGTTTTCTTGTATCTACGAACGCCAGAATGCATAAAATTGACCTAAACGTCTCCTTTTCCTATTCTGAGTCGATTCTGCATGCTTTAAGTGTGTTTGGTGGCTGAGAACCATCAAAAAACGTTGAAATATAGTTCAAATTCAATAAAAATCGACAAAAATACAGTTTCTAGCTAAAATTTGATTGTTTCGTTGCACTTTCCGAGCCCGTAGGGTATCTGATTGGCTTAAAAGTACAAGAAAACACTTCAAAAGTGACGTTTCTGAAGAATTTTAACAGTTTTCTTGTATCTACGAACGCCAGAATGCATAAAATTGACCTAAACGTCTCCTTTTCCTATTCTGAGTCGATTCTGCATGCTTTAAGTGTGTTTGGTGGCTGAGAACCATCAAAAAACGTTGAAATATAGTTCAAATTCAATAAAAATCGACAAAAATACAGTTTCTAGCTAAAATTTGATGGTTTCGTTGCACTTTCCGAGCCCGTAGGGTATCTGATTGGCTTAAAAGTACAAGAAAACACTTCAAAAGTGACGTTTCTGAAGAATTTTAACAGTTTTCTTGTATCTACGAACGCCAGAATGCATAAAATTGACCTAAACGTCTCCTTTTCCTATTCTGAGTCAATTCTGCATGCTTTAAGTGTGTTTGGTGGCTCAGAACCATCAAAAAACGTTGAAATATAGTTCAAATTCAATAAAAATCGACAAAAATACAGTTTCTAGCTAAAATTTGATGGTTTCGTTGCACTTTCCGAGCCCGTAGGGTATCTGATTGGCTTAAAAGTACAAGAAAACACTTCAAAAGTGACGTTTCTGAAGAATTTTAACAGTTTTCTTGTATCTACGAACGCCAGAATGCATAAAATTTACCTAAACGTCTCCTTTTCCTATTCTGAGTCGATTCTGCATGCTTTAAGTGTGTTTGGTGGCTCAGAACCATCATAAAACGTTGAAATATAGTTCAAATTCAATAAAAATCGACAAAAATACAGTTTCTAGCTAAAATTTGATGGTTTCGTTGCACTTTCCGAGCCCGTAGGGTATCTGATTGGCTTAAAAGTACAAGAAAACACTTCAAAAGTGACGTTTCTGAAGAATTTTAACAGTTTTCTTGTATCTACGAACGCCAGAATGCATAAAATTGACCTAAACGTCTCCTTTTCCTATTCTGAGTCGATTCTGAATGCTTTAAGTGTGTTTGGTGGCTCAGAACCATCAAAAAACTTTGAAATATAGTTCAAATTCAATAAAAATCGACAAAAATACAGTTTCTAGCTAAAATTTGATGGTTTCGTTGCACTTTCCGAGCCCGTAGGGTATCTGATTGGCTTAAAAGTACAAGAAAACACTTCAAAAGTGACGTTTCTGAAGAATTTTAACAGTTTTCTTGTATCTACGAACGCCAGAATGCATAAAATTGACCTAAACGTCTCCTTTTCCTATTCTGAGTCGATTCTGCATGCTTTTAAGTGTGTTTGATGGCTCAGAACCATCAAAAAACGTTGAAATATAGTTCAAATTCAATAAAAATCGACAAAAATACAGTTTCTAGCTAAAATTTGATGGTTTCGTTGCACTTTCCGAGCCCGTTGGGTATCTGATTGGCTTAAAAGTACAAGAAAACACTTCAAAAGTGACGTTTCTGAAGAATTTTAACAGTTTTCTTGTATCTACGAAAGCCAGAATGCATAAAATTGACCTAAACGTCTCCTTTTCCTATTCTGAGTCGATTCGGCATGCTTTAAGTGTGTTTGGTGGCTCAGAACCATCAAAAAACGTTGAAATATAGTTCAAATTCAATAAAAATCGACAAAAATACAGTTTCTAGCTAAAATTTGATGGTTTCGTTGCACTTTCCGAGCCCGTAGGGTATCTGATTGGCTTAAAAGTACAAGAAAACACTTCAAAAGTGACGTTTCTGAAGAATTTTAACAGTTTTCTTGTATCTACGAACGCCAGAATGCATAAAATTGACCTAAACGTCTCCTTTTCCTATTCTGAGTCGATTCTGCATGCTTTAAGTGTGTTTGGTGGCTCAGAACCATCAAAAAACGTTGAAATATAGTTCAAATTCAATAAAAATCGACAAAAATACAGTTTCTAGCTAAAATTTGATGGTTTCGTTGCACTTTCCGAGCCCGTAGGGTATCTGATTGGCTTAAAAGTACAAGAGAACACTTCAAAAGTGACGTTTCTGAAGAATTTTAACAGTTTTCTTGTCTACGAACGCCAGAATGCATAAAATTGACCTAAACGTCTCCTTTTCCTATTCTGAGTCGATTCTGCATGCTTTAAGTGTGTTTGGTGGCTCAGAACCATCAAAAAACGTTGAAATATAGTTCAAATTCAATAAAAATCGACAAAAATACAGTTTCTAGCTAAAATTTGATGGTTTCGTTGCACTTTCCGAGCCCGTAGGGTATCTGATTGGCTTAAAAGTACAAGAAAACACTTCAAAAGTGACGTTTCTGAAGAATTTTAACAGTTTTCTTGTATCTACGAACGCCAGAATGCATAAAATTGACCTAAACGTCTCCTTTTCCTATTCTGAGTCGATTCTGCATGCTTTAAGTGTGTTTGGTGGCTCAGAACCATCAAAAAACGTTGAAATATAGTTCAAATTCAATAAAAATCGACAAAAATACAGTTTCTAGCTAAAATTTGATGGTTTCGTTGCACTTTCCGAGCCCGTAGGGTATCTGATTGGCTTAAAAGTACAAGAAAACACTTCAAAAGTGACGTTTCTGAAGAATTTTAACAGTTTTCTTGTATCTACGAACGCCAAAATGCATAAAATTGACCTAAACGTCTCCTTTTCCTATTCTGAGTCGATTCTGCATGCTTTAAGTGTGTTTGGTGGCTCAGAACCATCAAAAAACGTTGAAATATAGTTCAAATTCAATAAAAATCGACAAAAATACAGTTTCTAGCTAAAATTTGATGGTTTCGTTGCACTTTCCGAGCCCGTAGGGTATCTGATTGGCTTAAAAGTACAAGAAAACACTTCAAAAGTGACGTTTCTGAAGAATTTTAACAGTTTTCTTGTATCTACGAACGCCAGAATGCATAAAATTGACCTAAACGTCTCCTTTTCCTATTCTGAGTCGATTCTGCATGCTTTAAGTGTGTTTGGTGGCTCAGAACCATCAAAAAACGTTGAAATATAGTTCAAATTCAATAAAAATCGACAAAAATACAGTTTCTAGCTAAAATTTGATGGTTTCGTTGCACTTTCCGAGCCCGTAGGGTATCTGATTGGCTTAAAAGTACAAGAAAACACTTCAAAAGTGACGTTTCTGAAGAATTTTAACAGTTTTCTTGTATCTACGAACGCCAGAATGCATAAAATTGACCTAAACGTCTCCTTTTCCTATTCTGAGTCGATTCTGCATGCTTTAAGTGTGTTTGGTGGCTCAGAACCATCAAAAAACGTTGAAATATAGTTCAAATTCAATAAAAATCGACAAAAATACAGTTTCTAGCTAAAATTTGATGGTTTCGTTGCACTTTCCGAGCCCGTAGGGTATCTGATTGGCTTAAAAGTACAAGAAAACACTTCAAAAGTGACGTTTCTGAAGAATTTTAACAGTTTTCTTGTATCTACGAACGCCAGAATGCATAAAATTGACCTAAACGTCTCCTTTTCCTATTCTGAGTCGATTCTGCATGCTTTAAGTGTGTTTGGTGGCTCAGAACCATCAAAAAACGTTGAAATATAGTTCAAATTCAATAAAAATCGACAAAAATACAGTTTCTAGCTAAAATTTGATGGTTTCGTTGCACTTTCCGAGCCCGTAGGGTATCTGATTGGCTTAAAAGTACAAGAAAACACTTCAAAAGTGACGTTTCTGAAGAATTTTAACAGTTTTCTTGTATCTACGAACGCCAGAATGCATAAAATTGACCTAAACGTCTCCTTTTCCTATTCTGAGTCGATTCTGCATGCTTTAAGTGTGTTTGGTGGCTCAGAACCATCAAAAAACGTTGAAATATAGTTCAAATTCAATAAAAATCGACAAAAATACAGTTTCTAGCTAAAATTTGATGGTTTCGTTGCACTTTCCGAGCCCGTAGGGTATCTGATTGGCTTAAAAGTACAAGAAAACACTTCAAAAGTGACGTTTCTGAAGAATTTTAACAGTTTTCTTGTATCTACAAACGCCAGAATGCATAAAATTGACCTAAACGTCTCCTTTTCCTATTCTGAGTCGATTCTGCATGCTTTAAGTGTGTTTGGTGGCTCAGAACCATCAAAAAACGTTGAAATATAGTTCAAATTCAATAAAAATCGACAAAAATACAGTTTCTAGCTAAAATTTGATGGTTTCGTTGCACTTTCCGAGCCCGTAGGGTATCTGATTGGCTTAAAAGTACAAGAAAACACTTCAAAACTGACGTTTCTGAAGAATTTTAACAGTTTTCTTGTATCTACGAACGCCAGAATGCATAAAATTGACCTAAACGTCTCCTTTTCCTATTCTGAGTCGATTCTGCATGCTTTAAGTGTGTTTGGTGGCTCAGAACCATCAAAAAACGTTGAAATATAGTTCAAATTCAATAAAAATCGACAAAAATACAGTTTCTAGCTAAAATTTGATGGTTTCGTTGCACTTTCCGAGCCCGTAGGGTATCTGATTGGCTTAAAAGTACAAGAAAACACTTCAAAAGTGACGTTTCTGAAGAATTTTAACAGTTTTCTTGTATCTACGAACGCCAGAATGCATAAAATTGACCTAAACGTCTCCTTTTCCTATTCTGAGTCGATTCTGCATGCTTTAAGTGTGTTTGGTGGCTCAGAACCATCAAAAAACGTTGAAATATAGTTCAAATTCAATAAAAATCGGCAAAAATACAGTTTCTAGCTAAAATTTGATGGTTTCGTTGCACTTTCCGAGCCCGTAGGGTATCTGATTGGCTTAAAAGTACAAGAAAACACTTCAAAAGTGACGTTTCTGAAGAATTTTAACAGTTTTCTTGTATCGACGAACGCCAGAATGGATAAAATTGACCTAAACGTCTCCTTTTCCTATTCTGAGTCGATTCTGCATGCTTTAAGTGTGTTTGGTGGCTCAGAACCATCAAAAAACGTTGAAATATAGTTCAAATTCAATAAAAATCGACAAAAATACAGTTTCTAGCTAAAATTTGATGGTTTCGTTGCACTTTCCGAGCCCGTAGGGTATCTGATTGGCTTAACAGTACAAGAAAACACTTCAAAAGTGACGTTTCTGAAGAATTTTAACAGTTTTCTTGTATCTACGAACGCCAGAATGCATAAAATTGACCTAAACATCTCCTTTTCCTATTCTGAGTCGATTCTGCATGCTTTAAGTGTGTTTGGTGGCTCAGAACCATCAAAAAACGTTGAAATATAGTTCAAATTCAATAAAAATCGACAAAAATACAGTTTCTAGCTAAAATTTGATGGTTTCGTTGCACTTTCCGAGCCCGTAGGGTATCTGATTGGCTTAAAAGTACAAGAAAACACTTCAAAAGTGACGTTTCTGAAGAATTTTAACAGTTTTCTTGTATCTACGAACGCCAGAATGCATAAAATTGACCTAAACGTCTCCTTTTCCTATTCTGAGTCGATTCTGCATGCTTTAAGTGTGTTTGGTGGCTCAGAACCATCAAAAAACGTTGAAATATAGTTCAAATTCAATAAAAATCGACAAAAATACAGTTTCTAGCTAAAATTTGATGGTTTCGTTGCACTTTCCGAGCCCGTAGGGTATCTGATTGGCTTAAAAGTACAAGAAAACACTTCAAAAGTGACGTTTCTGAAGAATTTTAACAGTTTTCTTGTATCTACGAACGCCAGAATGCATAAAGTTGACCTAAACGTCTCCTTTTCCTATTCTGAGTCGATTCTGCATGCTTTAAGTGTGTTTGGTGGCTCAGAACCATCAAAAAACGTTGAAATATAGTTCAAATTCAATAAAAATCGACAAAAATACAGTTTCTAGCTAAAATTTGATGGTTTCGTTGCACTTTCCGAGCCCGTAGGGTATCTGATTGGCTTAAAAGTACAAGAAAACACTTCAAAAGTGACGTTTCTGAAGAATTTTAACAGTTTTCTTGTATCTACGAACGCCAGAATGCATAAAATTGACCTAAACGTCTCCTTTTCCTATTCTGAGTCGATTCTGCATGCTTTAAGTGTGTTTGGTGGCTCAGAACCATCAAAAAACGTTGAAATATAGTTCAAATTCAATAAAAATCGACAAAAATACAGTTTCTAGCTAAAATTTGATGGTTTCGTTGCACTTTCCGAGCCCGTAGGGTATCTGATTGGCTTAAAAGTAGAAGAAAACACTTCAAAAGTGACGTTTCTGAAGAATTTTAACAGTTTTCTTGTATCTACGAACGCCAGAATGCATAAAATTGACCTAAACGTCTCCTTTTCCTATTCTGAGTCGATTCTGCATGCTTTAAGTGTGTTTGGTGGCTCAGAACCATCAAAAAACGTTGAAATATAGTTCAAATTCAATAAAAATCGACAAAAATACAGTTTCTAGCTAAAATTTTATGGTTTCGTTGCACTTTCCGAGCCCGTAGGGTATCTGATTGGCTTAAAAGTACAAGAAAACACTTCAAAAGTGACGTTTCTGAAGAATTTTAACAGTTTTCTTGTATCTACGAACGCCAGAATGCATAAAATTGACCTAAACGTCTCCTTTTCCTATTCTGAATCGATTCTGCATGCTTTAAGTGTGTTTGGTGGCTCAGAACCATCAAAAAACGTTGAAATATAGTTCAAATTCAATAAAAATCGACAAAAATACAGTTTCTAGCTAAAATTTGATGGTTTCGTTGCACTTTCCGAGCCCGTGGGGTATCTGATTGGCTTAAAAGTACAAGAAAACACTTCAAAAGTGACGTTTCTGAAGAATTTTAACAGTTTTCTTGTATCTACGAACGCCAGAATGCATAAAATTGACCTAAACGTCTCCTTTTCCTATTCTGAATCGATTCTGCATGCTTTAAGTGTGTTTGGTGGCTCAGAACCATCAAAAAACGTTGAAATATAGTTCAAATTCAATAAAAATCGACAAAAATACAGTTTCTAGCTAAAATTTGATGGTTTCGTTGCACTTTCCGAGCCCGTAGGGTATCTGATTGGCTTAAAAGTACAAGAAAACACTTCAAAAGTGACGTTTCTGAAGAATTTTAACAGTTTTCTTGTATCTACGAACGCCAGAATGCATAAAATTGACCTAAACGTCTCCTTTTCCTATTCTGAGTCGATTCTGCATGCTTTAAGTGTGTTTGGTGGCTCAGAACCATCAAAAAACGTTGAAATATAGTTCAAATTCAATAAAAATCGACAAAAATACAGTTTCTAGCTAAAATTTGATGGTTTCGTTGCACTTTCCGAGCCCGTTGGGTATCTGATTGGCTTAAAAGTACAAGAAAACACTTCAAAAGTGACGTTTCTGAAGAATTTTAACAGTTTTCTTGTATCTACGAACGCCAGAATGCATAAAATTGACCTAAACGTCTCCTTTTCCTATTCTGAGTCGATTCTGCATGCTTTAAGTGTGTTTGGTGGCTCAGAACCATCAAAAAACGTTGAAATATAGTTCAAATTCAATAAAAATCGACAAAAATACAGTTTCTAGCTAAAATTTGATGGTTTCGTTGCACTTTCCGAGTCCGTGGGGTATCTGATTGGCTTAAAAGTACAAGAAAACACTTCAAAAGTGACGTTTCTGAAGAATTTTAACAGTTTTCTTGTATCTACGAACGCCAGAATGCATAAAATTGACCTAAACGTCTCCTTTTCCTATTCTGAGTCGATTCTGCATGCTTTAAGTGTGTTTGGTGGCTCAGAACCATCAAAAAACGTTGAAATATAGTTCAAATTCAATAAAAATCGACAAAAATACAGTTTCTAGCTAAAATTTGATGGTTTCGTTGCACTTTCCGAGCCCGTTGGGTATCTGATTGGCTTAAAAGTACAAGAAAACACTTCAAAAGTGACGTTTCTGAAGAATTTTAACAGTTTTCTTGTATCTACGAACGCCAGAATGCATAAAATTGACCTAAACGTCTCCTTTTCCTATTCTGAGTCGATTCTGCATGCTTTAAGTGTGTTTGGTGGCTCAGAACCATCAAAAAACGTTGAAATATAGTTCAAATTCAATAAAAATCGACAAAAATACAGTTTCTAGCTAAAATTTGATGGTTTCGTTGCACTTTCCGAGCCCGTTGGGTATCTGATTGGCTTAAAAGTACAAGAAAACACTTCAAAAGTGACGTTTCTGAAGAATTTTAACTGTTTTCTTGTATCTACGAACGCCAGAATGCATAAATTTGACCTAAACGTCTCCTTTTCCTATTCTGAGTCGATTCTGCATGCTTTAAGTGTGTTTGGTGGCTCAGAACCATCAAAAAACGTTGAAATATAGTTCAAATTCAATAAAAATCGACAAAAATACAGTTTCTAGCTAAAATTTGATGGTTTCGTTGCACTTTCCGAGCCCGTAGGGTATCTGATTGGCTTAAAAGTACAAGAAAACACTTCAAAAGTGACGTTTCTGAAGAATTTTAACAGTTTTCTTGTATCTACGAACGCCAGAATGCATAAAATTGACCTAAACGTCTCCTTTTCCTATTCTGAGTCGATTCTGCATGCTTTAAGTGTGTTTGGTGGCTCAGAACCATCAAAAAACGTTGAAATATAGTTCAAATTCAATAAAAATCGGCAAAAATACAGTTTCTAGCTAAAATTTGATGGTTTCGTTGCACTTTCCGAGCCCGTAGGGTATCTGATTGGCTTAAAAGTACAAGAAAACATTTCAAAAGTGACGTTTCTGAAGAATTTTAACAGTTTTCTTGTATCTACGAACGCCAGAATGCATAAAATTGACCTAAACGTCTCCTTTTCCTATTCTGAGTCGATTCTGCATGCTTTAAGTGTGTTTGGTGGCTCAGAACCATCAAAAAACGTTGAAATATAGTTCAAATTCAATAAAAATCGACAAAAATACAGTTTCTAGCTAAAATTTGATGGTTTCGTTGCACTTTCCGAGCCCGTAGGGTATCTGATTGGCTTAAAAGTACAAGAAAACACTTCAAAAGTGACGTTTCTGAAGAATTTTAACAGTTTTCTTGTATCTACGAACGCCAGAATGCATAAAATTGACCTAAACGTCTCCTTTTCCTATTCTGAATCGATTCTGCATGCTTTAAGTGTGTTTGGTGGCTCAGAACCATCAAAAAACGTTGAAATATAGTTCAAATTCAATAAAAATCGACAAAAATACAGTTTCTAGCTAAAATTTGATGGTTTCGTTGCACTTTCCGAGCCCGTAGGGTATCTGATTGGCTTAAAAGTACAAGAAAACATTTCAAAAGTGACGTTTCTGAAGAATTTTAACAGTTTTCTTGTATCTACGAACGCCAGAATGCATAAAATTGACCTAAACGTCTCCTTTTCCTATTCTGAGTCGATTCTGCATGCTTTAAGTGTGTTTGGTGGCTCAGAACCATCAAAAAACGTTGAAATATAGTTCAAATTCAATAAAAATCGACAAAAATACAGTTTCTAGCTAAAATTTGATGGTTTCGTTGCACTTTCCGAACCCGTAGGGTATCTGATTGGCTTAAAAGTACAAGAAAACACTTCAAAAGTGACGTTTCTGAAGAATTTTAACAGTTTTCTTGTATCTACGAACGCCAGAATGCATAAAATTGACCTAAACGTCTCCTTTTCCTATTCTGAATCGATTCTGCATGCTTTAAGTGTGTTTGGTGGCTCAGAACCATCAAAAAACGTTGAAATATAGTTCAAATTCAATAAAAATCGACAAAAATACAGTTTCTAGCTAAAATTTGATGGTTTCGTTGCACTTTCCGAGCCCGTAGGGTATCTGATTGGCTTAAAAGTACAAGAAAACACTTCAAAAGTGACGTTTCTGAAGAATTTTAACAGTTTTCTTGTATCTACGAACGCCAGAATGCATAAAATTGACCTAAACGTCTCCTTTTCCTATTCTGAGTCGATTCTGCATGCTTTAAGTGTGTTTGGTGGCTCAGAACCATCAAAAAACGTTGAAATATAGTTCAAATTCAATAAAAATCGGCAAAAATACAGTTTCTAGCTAAAATTTGATGGTTTCGTTGCACTTTCCGAGCCCGTAGGGTATCTGATTGGCTTAAAAGTACAAGAAAACATTTCAAAAGTGACGTTTCTGAAGAATTTTAACAGTTTTCTTGTATCTACGAACGCCAGAATGCATAAAATTGACCTAAACGTCTCCTTTTCCTATTCTGAGTCGATTCTGCATGCTTTAAGTGTGTTTGGTGGCTCAGAACCATCAAAAAACGTTGAAATATAGTTCAAATTCAATAAAAATCGACAAAAATACAGTTTCTAGCTAAAATTTGATGGTTTCGTTGCACTTTCCGAGCCCGTAGGGTATCTGATTGGCTTAAAAGTACAAGAAAACACTTCAAAAGTGACGTTTCTGAAGAATTTTAACAGTTTTCTTGTATCTACGAACGCCAGAATGCATAAAATTGACCTAAACGTCTCCTTTTCCTATTCTGAATCGATTCTGCATGCTTTAAGTGTGTTTGGTGGCTCAGAACCATCAAAAAACGTTGAAATATAGTTCAAATTCAATAAAAATCGACAAAAATACAGTTTCTAGCTAAAATTTGATGGTTTCGTTGCACTTTCCGAGCCCGTAGGGTATCTGATTGGCTTAAAAGTACAAGAAAACACTTCAAAAGTGACGTTTCTGAAGAATTTTAACAGTTTTCTTGTATCTACGAACGCCAGAATGCATAAAATTGACCTAAACGTCTCCTTTTCCTATTCTGAGTCGATTCTGCATGCTTTAAGTGTGTTTGGTGGCTCAGAACCATCAAAAAACGTTGAAATATAGTTCAAATTCAATAAAAATCGGCAAAAATACAGTTTCTAGCTAAAATTTGATGGTTTCGTTGCACTTTCCGAGCCCGTAGGTTATCTGATTGGCTTAAAAGTACAAGAAAACATTTCAAAAGTGACGTTTCTGAAGAATTTTAACAGTTTTCTTGTATCTACGAACGCCAGAATGCATAAAATTGACCTAAACGTCTCCTTTTCCTATTCTGAGTCGATTCTGCATGCTTTAAGTGTGTTTGGTGGCTCAGAACCATCAAAAAACGTTGAAATATAGTTCAAATTCAATAAAAATCGACAAAAATACAGTTTCTAGCTAAAATTTGATGGTTTCGTTGCACTTTCCGAGCCCGTAGGGTATCTGATTGGCTTAAAAGTACAAGAAAACACTTCAAAAGTGACGTTTCTGAAGAATTTTAACAGTTTTCTTGTATCTACGAACGCCAGAATGCATAAAATTGACCTAAACGTCTCCTTTTCCTATTCTGAGTCGATTCTGCATGCTTTAAGTGTGTTTGGTGGCTCAGAACCATCAAAAAACGTTGAAATATAGTTCAAATTCAATAAAAATCGACAAAAATACAGTTTCTGGCTAAAATTTGATGGTTTCGTTGCACTTTCCGAGCCCGTAGGGTATCTGATTGGCTTAAAAGTACAAGAAAACACTTCAAAAGTGACGTTTCTGAAGAATTTTAACAGTTTTCTTGTATCTACGAACGCCAGAATGCATAAAATTGACCTAAACGTCTCCTTTTCCTATTCTGAGTCGACTCTGCATGCTTTAAGTGTGTTTGGTGGCTCAGAACCATCAAAAAACGTTGAAATATAGTTCAAATTCAATAAAAATCGGCAAAAATACAGTTTCTAGCTAAAATTTGATGGTTTCGTTGCACTTTCCGAGCCCGTAGGGTATCTGATTGGCTTAAAAGTACAAGAAAACATTTCAAAAGTGACGTTTCTGAAGAATTTTAACAGTTTTCTTGTATCTACGAACGCCAGAATGCATAAAATTGACCTAAACGTCTCCTTTTCCTATTCTGAGTCGATTCTGCATGCTTTAAGTGTGTTTGGTGGCTCAGAACCATCAAAAAACGTTGAAATATAGTTCAAATTCAATAAAAATCGACAAAAATACAGTTTCTAGCTAAAATTTGATGGTTTCGTTGCACTTTCCGAGCCCGTAGGGTATCTGATTGGCTTAAAAGTACAAGAAAACACTTCAAAAGTGACGTTTCTGAAGAATTTTAACAGTTTTCTTGTATCTACGAACGCCAGAATGCATAAAATTGACCTAAACGTCTCCTTTTCCTATTCTGAATCGATTCTGCATGCTTTAAGTGTGTTTGGTGGCTCAGAGCCATCAAAAAACGTTGAAATATAGTTCAAATTCAATAAAAATCGACAAAAATACAGTTTCTAGCTAAAATTTGATGGTTTCGTTGCACTTTCCGAGCCCGTAGGGTATCTGATTGGCTTAAAAGTACAAGAAAACACTTCAAAAGTGACGTTTCTGAAGAATTTTAACAGTTTTCTTGTATCTACGAACGCCAGAATGCATAAAATTGACCTAAACGTCTCCTTTTCCTATTCTCAGTCGATTCTGCATGCTTTAAGTGTGTTTGGTGGCTCAGAACCATCAAAAAACGTTGAAATATAGTTCAAATTCAATAAAAATCGGCAAAAATACAGTTTCTAGCTAAAATTTGATGGTTTCGTTGCACTTTCCGAGCCCGTAGGGTATCTGATTGGCTTAAAAGTACAAGAAAACATTTCAAAAGTGACGTTTCTGAAGAATTTTAACAGTTTTCTTGTATCTACGAACGCCAGAATGCATAAAATTGACCTAAACGTCTCCTTTTCCTATTCTGAGTCGATTCTGCATGCTTTAAGTGTGTTTGGTGGCTCAGAACCATCAAAAAACGTTGAAATATAGTTCAAATTCAATAAAAATCGACAAAAATACAGTTTCTAGCTAAAATTTGATGGTTTCGTTGCACTTTCCGAGCCCGTAGGGTATCTGATTGGCTTAAAAGTACAAGAAAACACTTCAAAAGTGACGTTTCTGAAGAATTTTAACAGTTTTCTTGTATCTACGAACGCCAGAATGCATAAAATTGACCTAAACGTCTCCTTTTCCTATTCTGAATCGATTCTGCATGCTTTAAGTGTGTTTGGTGGCTCAGAACCATCAAAAAACGTTGAAATATAGTTCAAATTCAATAAAAATCGACAAAAATACAGTTTCTAGCTAAAATTTGATGGTTTCGTTGCACTTTCCGAGCCCGTAGGGTATCTGATTGGCTTAAAAGTACAAGAAAACACTTCAAAAGTGACGTTTCTGAAGAATTTTAACAGTTTTCTTGTATCTACGAACGCCAGAATGCATAAAATTGACCTAAACGTCTCCTTTTCCTATTCTGAATCGATTCTGCATGCTTTAAGTGTGTTTGGTGGCTCAGAACCATCAAAAAACGTTGAAATATAGTTCAAATTCAATAAAAATCGACAAAAATACAGTTTCTAGCTAAAATTTGATGGTTTCGTTGCACTTTCCGAGCCCGTAGGGTATCTGATTGGCTTAAAAGTACAAGAAAACACTTCAAAAGTGACGTTTCTGAAGAATTTTAACAGTTTTCTTGTATCTACGAACGCCAGAATGCATAAAATTGACCTAAACGTCTCCTTTTCCTATTCTGAGTCGATTCTGCATGCTTTAAGTGTGTTTGGTGGCTCAGAACCATCAAAAAACGTTGAAATATAGTTCAAATTCAATAAAAATCGACAAAAATACAGTTTCTAGCTAAAATTTGATGGTTTCGTTGCACTTTCCGAGCCCGTAGGGTATCTGATTGGCTTAAAAGTACAAGAAAACACTTCAAAAGTGACGTTTCTGAAGAATTTTAACAGTTTTCTTGTATCTACGAACGCCAGAATGCATAAAATTGACCTAAACTTCTCCTTTTCCTATTCTGAGTCGATTCTGCATGCTTTAAGTGTGTTTGGTGGCTCAGAACCATCAAAAAACGTTGAAATATAGTTCAAATTCAATAAAAATCGACAAAAATACAGTTTCTAGCTAAAATTTGATGGTTTCGTTGCACTTTCCGAGCCCGTAGGGTATCTGATTGGCTTAAAAGTACAAGAAAACACTTCAAAAGTGACGTTTCTGAAGAATTTTAACAGTTTTCTTGTATCTACGAACGCCAGAATGCATAAAATTGACCTAAACGTCTCCTTTTCCTATTCTGAGTCGATTCTGCATGCTTTAAGTGTGTTTGGTGGCTCAGAACCATCAAAAAACGTTGAAATATAGTTCAAATTCAATAAAAATCGACAAAAATACAGTTTCTAGCTAAAATTTGATGGTTTCGTTGCACTTTCCGAGCCCGTAGGGTATCTGATTGGCTTAAAAGTACAAGAAAACACTTCAAAAGTGACGTTTCTGAAGAATTTTAACAGTTTTCTTGTATCTACGAACGCCAGAATGCATAAAATTGACCTAAACGTCTCCTTTTCCTATTCTGAGTCGATTCTGCATGCTTTAAGTGTGTTTGGTGGCTCAGAACCATCAAAAAACGTTGAAATATAGTTCAAATTCAATAAAAATCGGCAAAAATACAGTTTCTAGCTAAAATTTGATGGTTTCGTTGCACTTTCCGAGCCCGTAGGGTATCTGATTGGCTTAAAAGTACAAGAAAACATTTCAAAAGTGACGTTTCTGAAGAATTTTAACAGTTTTCTTGTATCTACGAACGCCAGAATGCATAAAATTGACCTAAACGTCTCCTTTTCCTATTCTGAGTCGATTCTGCATGCTTTAAGTGTGTTTGGTGGCTCAGAACCATCAAAAAACGTTGAAATATAGTTCAAATTCAATAAAAATCGGCAAAAATACAGTTTCTAGCTAAAATTTGATGGTTTCGTTGCACTTTCCGAGCCCGTAGGGTATCTGATTGGCTTAAAAGTACAAGAAAACATTTCAAAAGTGACGTTTCTGAAGAATTTTAACAGTTTTCTTGTATCTACGAACGCCAGAATGCATAAAATTGACCTAAACGTCTCCTTTTCCTATTCTGAGTCGATTCTGCATGCTTTAAGTGTGTTTGGTGGCTCAGAACCATCAAAAAACGTTGAAATATAGTTCAAATTCAATAAAAATCGACAAAAATACAGTTTCTAGCTAAAATTTGATGGTTTCGTTGCACTTTCCGAGCCCGTAGGGTATCTGATTGGCTTAAAAGTACAAGAAAACACTTCAAAAGTGACGTTTCTGAAGAATTTTAACAGTTTTCTTGTATCTACGAACGCCAGAATGCATAAAGTTGACCTAAACGTCTCCTTTTCCTATTCTGAGTCGATTCTGCATGCTTTAAGTGTGTTTGGTGGCTCAGAACCATCAAAAAACGTTGAAATATAGTTCAAATTCAATAAAAATCGACAAAAATACAGTTTCTAGCTAAAATTTGATGGTTTCGTTGCACTTTCCGAGCCCGTAGGGTATCTGATTGGTTTAAAAGTACAAGAAAACACTTCAAAAGTGACGTTTCTGAAGAATTTTAACAGTTTTCTTGTATCTACGAACGCCAGAATGCATAAAATTGACCTAAACGTCTCCTTTTCCTATTCTGAGTCGATTCTGCAAGCTTTAAGTGTGTTTGGTGGCTCAGAACCATCAAAAAACGTTGAAATATAGTTCAAATTCAATAAAAATCGACAAAAATACAGTTTCTAGCTAAAATTTGATGGTTTCGTTGCACTTTCCGGGCCCGTAGGGTATCTGATTGGCTTAAAAGTACAAGAAAACACTTCAAAAGTGACGTTTCTGAAGAATTTTAACAGTTTTCTTGTATCTACGAACGCCAGAATGCATAAAATTGACCTAAACGTCTCCTTTTCCTATTCTGAGTCGATTCTGCATGCTTTAAGTGTATTTGGTGGCTCAGAACCATCAAAAAACGTTGAAATATAGTTCAAATTCAATAAAAATCGACAAAAATACAGTTTCTAGCTAAAATTTGATGGTTTCGTTGCACTTTCCGAGCCCGTAGGGTATCTGATTGGCTTAAAAGTACAAGAAAACACTTAAAAAGTGACGTTTCTGAAGAATTTTAACAGTTTTCTTGTGTCTACGAACGCCAGAATGCATAAAATTGACCTAAACGTCTCCTTTTCCTATTCTGAGTCGATTCTGCATGCTTTAAGTGTGTTTGGTGGCTCAGAACCATCAAAAAACGTTGAAATATAGTTCAAATTCAATAAAAATCGACAAAAATACAGTTTCTAGCTAAAATTTGATGGTTTCGTTGCACTTTCCGAGCCCGTTGGGTATCTGATTGGCTTAAAAGTACAAGAAAACACTTCAAAAGTGACGTTTCTGAAGAATTTTAACAGTTTTCTTGTATCTACGAACGCCAGAATGCATAAAATTGACCTAAACGTCTCCTTTTCCTATTCTGAGTCGATTCTGCATGCTTTAAGTGTGTTTGGTGGCTCAGAACCATCAAAAAAACGTTGCAATATAGTTCAAATTCAATAAAAATCGACAAAAATACAGTTTCTAGCTAAAATTTGATGGTTTCGTTGCACTTTCCGAGCCCGTAGGGTATCTGATTGGCTTAAAAGTACAAGAAAACACTTCAAAAGTGACGTTTCTGAAGAATTTTAACAGTTTTCTTGTATCTACGAACGCCAGAATGCATAAAATTGACCTAAACGTCTCCTTTTCCTATTCTGAGTCGATTCTGCATGCTTTAAGTGTGTTTGGTGGCTCAGAACCATCAAAAAACGTTGAAATATAGTTCAAATTCAATAAAAATCGACAAAAATACAGTTTCTAGCTAAAATTTGATGGTTTCGTTGCACTTTCCGAGCCCGTAGGGTATCTGATTGGCTTAAAAGTACAAGAAAACACTTCAAAAGTGACGTTTCTGAAGAATTTTAACAGTTTTCTTGTATCTACGAACGCCAGAATGCATAAAATTGACCTACACGTCTCCTTTTCCTATTCTGAGTCGATTCTGCATGCTTTAAGTGTGTTTGGTGGCTCAGAACCATCAAAAAACGTTGAAATATAGTTCAAATTCAATAAAAATCGACAAAAATACAGTTTCTAGCTAAAATTTGATGGTTTCGTTGCACTTTCCGAGCCCGTAGGGTATCTGATTGGCTTAAAAGTACAAGAAAGCACTTCAAAAGTGACGTTTCTGAAGAATTTTAACAGTTTTCTTGTATCTACGAACGCCAGAATGCATAAAATTGACCTAAACGTCTCCTTTTCCTATTCTGAGTCGATTCTACATGCTTTAAGTGTGTTTGGTGGCTCAGAACCATCAAAAAACGTTGAAATATAGTTCAAATTCAATAAAAATCGACAAAAATACAGTTTCTAGCTAAAATTTGATGGTTTCGTTGCACTTTCCGAGCCCGTAGGGTATCTGATTGGCTTAAAAGTACAAGAAAACACTTCAAAAGTGACGTTTCTGAAGAATTTTAACAGTTTTCTTGTATCTACGAACGCCAGAATGCATAAAATTGACCTAAACGTCTCCTTTTCCTATTCTGAGTCGTTCTGCATGCTTTAAGTGTGTTTGGTGGCTCAGAACCATCAAAAAACGTTGAAATATAGTTCAAATTCAATAAAAATCGACAAAAATACAGTTTCTAGCTAAAATTTGATGGTTTCGTTGCACTTTCCGAGCCCGTAGGGTATCTGATTGGCTTAAAAGTACAAGAAAACACTTCAAAAGTGACGTTTCTGAAGAATTTTAACAGTTTTCTGGTATCTACGAACGCCAGAATGCATAAAATTGACCTACACGTCTCCTTTTCCTATTCTGAGTCGATTCTGCATGCTTTAAGTGTGTTTGGTGGCTCAGAACCATCAAAAAACGTTGAAATAAAGTTCAAATTCAATAAAAATCGACAAAAATACAGTTTCTAGCTAAAATTTGATGGTTTCGTTGCACTTTCCGAGCCCGTAGGGTATCTGATTGGCTTAAAAGTACAAGAAAGCACTTCAAAAGTGACGTTTCTGAAGAATTTTAACAGTTTTCTTGTATCTACGAACGCCAGAATGCATAAAATTGACCTAAACGTCTCCTTTTCCTATTCTGAGTCGATTCTACATGCTTTAAGTGTGTTTGGTGGCTCAGAACCATCAAAAAACGTTGAAATATAGTTCAAATTCAATAAAAATCGACAAAAATACAGTTTCTAGCTAAAATTTGATGGTTTCGTTGCACTTTCCGAGCCCGTAGGGTATCTGATTGGCTTAAAAGTACAAGAAAACACTTCAAAAGTGACGTTTCTGAAGAATTTTAACAGTTTTCTTGTATCTACGAACGCCAGAATGCATAAAATTGACCTAAACGTCTCCTTTTCCTATTCTGAGTCGATTCTGCATGCTTTAAGTGTGTTTGGTGGCTCAGAACCATCAAAAAACGTTGAAATATAGTTCAAATTCAATAAAAATCGACAAAAATACAGTTTCTAGCTAAAATTTGATGGTTTCGTTGCACTTTCCGAGCCCGTAGGGTATCTGCTTGGCTTAAAAGTACAAGAAAACACTTCAAAAGTGACGTTTCTGAAGAGTTTTAACAGTTTTCTTGTATCTACGAACGCCAGAATGCATAAAATTGACCTAAACGTCTCCTTTTCCTATTCTGAGTCGATTCTGCATGCTTTAAGTGTGTTTGGTGGCTCAGAACCATCAAAAAACGTTGAAATATAGTTCAAATTCAATAAAAATCGACAAAAATACAGTTTCTAGCTAAAATTTGATGGTTTCGTTGCACTTTCCGAGCCCGTAGGGTATCTGATTGGCTTAAAAGTACAAGAAAACACTTCAAAAGTGACGTTTCTGAAGAATTTTAACAGTTTTCTTGTATCTACGAACGCCAGAATGCATAAAATTGACCTAAACGTCTCCTTTTCCTATTCTGAGTCGATTCTGCATGCTTTAAGTGTGTTTGGTGCCTCAGAACCATCAAAAAACGTTGAAATATAGTTCAAATTCAATAAAAATCGACAAAAATACAGTTTCTAGCTAAAATTTGATGGTTTCGTTGCACTTTCCGAGACCGTAGGGTATCTGATTGGCTTAAAAGTACAAGAAAACACTTCAAAAGTGACGTTTCTGAAGAATTTTAACAGTTTTCTTGTATCTACGAACGCCAGAATGCATAAAATTGACCTAAACGTCTCCTTTTCCTATTCTGAGTCGATTCTGCATGCTTTAAGTGTGTTTGGTGGCTCAGAACCATCAAAAAACGTTGAAATATAGTTCAAATTCAATAAAAATCGACAAAAATACAGTTTCTAGCTAAAATTTGATGGTTTCGTTGCACTTTCCGAGCCCGTAGGGAATCTGATTGGCTTAAAAGTACAAGAAAACACTTCAAAAATGACGTTTCTGAAGAATTTTAACAGTTTTCTTGTATCTACGAACGCCAGAATGCATAAAATTGACCTAAACGTCTCCTTTTCCTATTCTGAGTCGATTCTGCATGCTTTAAGTGTGTTTGGTGGCTCAGAACCATCAAAAAACGTTGAAATATAGTTCAAATTCAATAAAAATCGACAAAAATACAGTTTCTAGCTAAAATTTGATGGTTTCGTTGCACTTTCCGAGCCCGTAGGGTATCTGATTGGCTTAAAAGTACAAGAAAACACTTCAAAAGTGACGTTTCTGAAGAATTTTAACAGTTTTCTTGTATCTACGAACGCCAGAATGCATAAAATTGACCTAAACGTCTCCTTTTCCTATTCTGAGTCGATTCTGCATGCTTTAAGTGTTTTCGGTGGCTCAGAACCATCAAAAAACGTTGAAATATAGTTCAAATTCAATAAAAATCGACAAAAATACAGTTTCTAGCTAAAATTTGATGGTTTCGTTGCACTTTCCGAGCCCGTAGGGTATCTGATTGGCTTAAAAGTACAAGAAAACACTTCAAAAGTGACGTTTCTGAAGAATTTTAACAGTTTTCTTGTATCTACGAACGCCAGAATGCATAAAATTGACCTAAACGTCTCCTTTTCCTATTCTGAGTCGATTCTGCATGCTTTAAGTGTGTTTGGTGGCTCAGAACCATCAAAAAACGTTGAAATATAGTTCAAATTCAATAAAAATCGACAAAAATACAGTTTCTAGCTAAAATTTGATGGTTTCGTTGCACTTTCCGAGCCCGTAGGGTATCTGATTGGCTTAAAAGTACAAGAAAACACTTCAAAAGTGACGTTTCTGCAGAATTTTAACAGTTTTCTTGTATCTACGAACGCCAGAATGCATAAAATTGACCTAAACGTCTCCTTTTCCTATTCTGAGTCGATTCTGCATGCTTTAAGTGTGTTTGGTGGCTCAGAACCATCAAAAAACGTTGAAATATAGTTCAAATTCAATAAAAATCAACAAAAATACAGTTTCTAGCTAAAATTTGATGGTTTCGTTGCACTTTCCGAGCCCGTAGGGTATCTGATTGGCTTAAAAGTACAAGAAAACACTTCAAAAGTGACGTTTCTGAAGAATTTTAACAGTTTTCTTGTATCTACGAACGCCAGAATTCATAAAATTGACCTAAACGTCTCCTTTTCCTATTCTGAGTCGATTCTGCATGCTTTAAGTGTGTTTGGTGGCTCAGAACCATCAAAAAACGTTGAAATATAGTTCAAATTCAATAAAAATCGACAAAAATACAGTTTCTAGCTAAAATTTGATGGTTTCGTTGCACTTTCCGAGCCCGTAGGGTATCTGATTGGCTTAAAAGTACAAGAAAACACTTCAAAAGTGACGTTTCTGAAGAATTTTAACAGTTTTCTTGTATCTACGAACGCCAGAATGCATAAAATTGACCTAAACGTCTCCTTTTCCTATTCTGAGTCGATTCTGCATGCTTTAAGTGTGTTTGGTGGCTCAGAACCATCAAAAAACGTTGAAATATAGTTCAAATTCAATAAAAATCGACAAAAATACAGTTTCTAGCTAAAATTTGATGGTTTCGTTGCACTTTCCGAGCCCGTAGGGCATCTGATTGGCTTAAAAGTACAAGAAAACACTTCAAAAGTGACGTTTCTGAAGAATTTTAACAGTTTTCTTGTATCTACGAACGCCAGAATGCATAAAATTGACCTAAACGTCTCCTTTTCCTATTCTGAGTCGATTCTGCATGCTTTAAGTGTGTTTGGTGGCTCAGAACCATCAAAAAACGTTGAAATATAGTTCATATTCAATAAAAATCGACAAAAATACAGTTTCTAGCTAAAATTTGATGGTTTCGTTGCACTTTCCGAGCCCGTAGGGTATCTGATTGGCTTAAAAGTACAAGAAAACACTTCAAAAGTGACGTTTCTGAAGAATTTTAACAGTTTTCTTGTATCTACGAACGCCAGAATGCATAAAATTGACCTAAACGTCTCCTTTTCCTATTCTGAGTCGATTCTGCATGCTTTAAGTGTGTTTGGTGGCTCAGAACCATCAAAAAACGTTGAAATATAGTTCAAATTCAATAAAAATCGACAAAAATACAGTTTCTAGCTAAAATTTGATGGTTTCGTTGCACTTTCCGAGCCCGTTGGGTATCTGATTGGCTTAAAAGTACAAGAAAACACTTCAAAAGTGACGTTTCTGAAGAATTTTAACAGTTTTCTTGTATCTACGAACGCCAGAATGCATAAAATTGACCTAAACGTCTCCTTTTCCTATTCTGAGTCGATTCTGCATGCTTTAAGTGTGTTTGGTGGCTCAGAACCATCAACAAACGTTGAAATATAGTTCAAATTCAATAAAAATCGACAAAAATACAGTTTCTAGCTAAAATTTGATGGTTTCGTTGCACTTTCCGAGCCCGTAGGGTATCTGATTGGCTTAAAATTACAAGAAAACACTTCAAAAGTGACGTTTCTGAAGAATTTTAACAGTTTTCTTGTATCTACGAACGCCAGAATGCATAAAATTGACCTAAACGTCTCCTTTTCCTATTCTGAGTCGATTCTGCATGCTTTAAGTGTGTTTGGTGGCTCAGAACCATCAAAAAACGTTGAAATATAGTTCAAATTCAATAAAAATCGACAAAAATACAGTTTCTAGCTAAAATTTGATGGTTTCGTTGCACTTTCCGAGCCCGTAGGGTATCTGATTGGCTTAAAAGTACAAGAAAACACTTCAAAAGTGACGTTTCTGAAGAATTTTAACAGTTTTCTTGTATCTACGAACGCCAGAATGCATAAAATTGACCTAAACTTCTCCTTTTCCTATTCTGAGTCGATTCTTCATGCTTTAAGTGTGTTTGGTGGCTCAGAACCATCAAAAAACGTTGAAATATAGTTCAAATTCAATAAAAATCGACAAAAATACAGTTTCTAGCTAAAATTTGATGGTTTCGTTGCACTTTCCGAGCCCGTAGGGTATCTGATTGGCTTAAAAGTACAAGAAAACACTTCAAAAGTGACGTTTCTGAAGAATTTTAACAGTTTTCTTGTATCTACGAACGCCAGAATGCATAAAATTGACCTAAACGTCTCCTTTTCCTATTCTGAGTCGATTCCGCATGCTTTAAGTGTGTTTGGTGGCTCAGAACCATCAAAAAACGTTGAAATATAGTTCAAATTCAATAAAAATCGACAAAAATACAGTTTCTAGCTAAAATTTGATGGTTTCGTTGCACTTTCCGAGCCCGTAGGGTATCTGATTGGCTTAAAAGTACAAGAAAACACTTCAAAAGTGACGTTTCTGAAGAATTTTAACAGTTTTCTTGTATCTACGAACGCCAGAATGCATAAAATTGACCTAAACGTCTCCTTTTCCTATTCTGAGTCGATTCTGCATGCTTTAAGTGTGTTTGGTGGCTCAGAACCATCAAAAAACGTTGAAATATAGTTCAAATTCAATAAAAATCGACAAAAATACAGTTTCTAGCTAAAATTTGATGGTTTCGTTGCACTTTCCGAGCCCGTAGGGTATCTGATTGGGTTAAAAGTACAAGAAAACACTTCAAAAGTGACGTTTCTGAAGAATTTTAACAGTTTTCTTGTATCTACGAACGCCAGAATGCATAAAATTGACCTAAACGTCTCCTTTTCCTATTCTGAGTCGATTCTGCATGCTTTAAGTGTGTTTGGTGGCTCAGAACCATCAAAAAACGTTGAAATATAGTTCAAATTCAATAAAAATCGACAAAAATACAGTTTCTAGCTAAAATTTGATGGTTTCGTTGCACTTTCCGAGCCCGTAGGGTATCTGATTGGCTTAAAAGTACAAGAAAACACTTCAAAAGTGACGTTTCTGAAGAATTTTAACAGTTTTCTTGTATCTACGAACGCCAGAATGCATAAAATTGACCTAAACGTCTCCTTTTCCTATTCTGAGTCGATTCTGCATGCTTTAAGTGTGTTTGGTGGCTCAGAACCATCAAAAAACGTTGAAATATAGTTCAAATTCAATAAAAATCGACAAAAATACAGTTTCTAGCTAAAATTTGATGGTTTCGTTGCACTTTCCGAGCCCGTAGGGTATCTGATTGGCTTAAAAGTACAAGAAAACACTTCAAAAGTGACGTTTCTGAAGAATTTTAACAGTTTTCTTGTATCTACGAACGCCAGAATGCATAAAATTGACCTAAACGTCTCCTTTTCCTATTCTGGGTCGATTCTGCATGCTTTAAGTGTGTTTGGTGGCTCAGAACCATCAAAAAACGTTGAAATATAGTTCAAATTCAATAAAAATCGACAAAAATACAGTTTCTAGCTAAAATTTGATGGTTTCGTTGCACTTTCCGAGCCCGTAGGGTATCTGATTGGCTTAAAAGTACAAGAAAACACTTCAAAAGTGACGTTTCTGAAGAATTTTAACAGTTTTCTTGTATCTACGAACGCCAGAATGCATAAAATTGACCTAAACGTCTCCTTTTCCTATTCTGAGTCGATTCTGCATGCTTTAAGTGTGTTTGGTGGCTCAGAACCATCAAAAAACGTTGAAATATAGTTCAAATTCAATAAAAATCGACAAAAATACAGTTTCTAGCTAAAATTTGATGGTTTCGTTGCACTTTCCGAGCCCGTCGGGTATCGGATTGGCTTAAAAGTACAAGAAAACACTTCAAAAGTGACGTTTCTGAAGAATTTTAACAGTTTTCTTGTATCTACGAACGCCAGAATGCATAAAATTGATCTAAACGTCTCCTTTTCCTATTCTGAGTCGATTCTGCATGCTTTAAGTGTGTTTGGTGGCTCAGAACCATCAAAAAACGTTGAAATATAGTTCAAATTCAATAAAAATCGACAAAAATACAGTTTCTAGCTAAAATTTGATGGTTTCGTTGCACTTTGCGAGCCCGTAGGGTATCTGATTGGCTTAAAAGTACAAGAAAACACTTCAAAAGTGACGTTTCTGAAGAATTTTAACAGTTTTCTTGTATCTACGAACGCCAAAATGCATAAAATTGACCTAAACGTCTCCTTTTCCTATTCTGAGTCGATTCTGCATGCTTTAAGTGTGTTTGGTGGCTCAGAACCATCAAAAAACGTTGAAATATGGTTCAAATTCAATAAAAATCGACAAAAATACAGTTTCTAGCTAAAATTTGATGGTTTCGTTGCACTTTCCGAGCCCGTAGGGTATCTGATTGGCTTAAAAGTACAAGAAAACAGTTCAAAAGTGACGTTTCTGAAGAATTTTAACAGTTTTCTTGTATCTACGAACGCCAGAATGCATAAAATTGACCTAAACGTCTCCTTTTCCTATTCTGAGTCGATTCTGCATGCTTTAAGTGTGTTTGGTGGCTCAGAACCATCAAAAAACGTTGAAATATAGTTCAAATTCAATAAAAATCGACAAAAATACAGTTTCTAGCTAAAATTTGATGGTTTCGTTGCACTTTCCGAGCCCGTAGGTATCTGATTGGCTTAAAAGTACAAGAAAACACTTCAGAAGTGACGTTTCTGAAGAATTTTAACAGTTTTCTTGTATCTACGAACGCCAGAATGCATAAAATTGACCTAAACGTCTCCTTTTCCTATTCTGAGTCGATTCTGCATGCTTTAAGTGTGTTTGGTGGCTCAGAACCATCAAAAAACGTTGAAATATAGTTCAAATTCAATAAAAATCGACAAAAATACAGTTTCTAGCTAAAATTTGATGGTTTCGTTGCACTTTCCGAGCCCGTTGGGTATCTGATTGGCTTAAAAGTACAAGAAAACACTTCAAAAGTGACGTTTCTGAAGAATTTTAACAGTTTTCTTGTATCTACGAACGCCAGAATGCATAAAATTGACCTAAACGTCTCCTTTTCCTATTCTGAGTCGATTCTGCATGCTTTAAGTGTGTTTGGTGGCTCAGAACCATAAAAAAACGTTGAAATATAGTTCAAATTCAATAAAAATCGACAAAAATACAGTTTCTAGCTAAAATTTGATGGTTTCGTTGCACTTTCCGAGCCCGTAGGGTATCTGATTCGCTTAAAAGTACAAGAAAACACTTCAAAAGTGACGTTTTTGAAGAATTTTTACAGTTTTCTTGTATCTACGAACGCCAGAATGCATAAAATTGACCTAAACGTCTCCTTTTCCTATTCTGAGTCGATTCTGCATGCTTTAAGTGTGTTTGGTGGCTCAGAACCATCAAAAAACGTTGAAATATAGTTCAAATTCAATAAAAATCGACAAAAATACAGTTTCTAGCTAAAATTTGATGGTTTCGTTGCACTTTCCGAGCCCGTAGGGTATCTGATTGGCTAAAAAGTACAAGAAAACACTTCAAAAGTGACGTTTTTGAAGAATTTTAACAGTTTTCTTGTATCTACGAACGCCAGAATGCATAAAATTGACCTAAACGTCTCCTTTTCCTATTCTGAGTCGATTCTGCATGCTTTAAGTGTGTTTGGTGGCTCAGAACCATCAAAAAACGTTGAAATTTAGTTCAAATTCAATAAAAATCGACAAAAATACAGTTTCTAGCTAAAATTTGATGGTTTCGTTGCACTTTCCGAGCCCGTAGGGTATCTGATTGGCTTAAAAGTACAAGAAAACACTTCAAAAGTGACGTTTCTGAAGAATTTTAACAGTTTTCTTGTATCTACGAACGCCAGAATGCATAAAATTGACCTAAACGTCTCCTTTTCCTATTCTGAGTCGATTCTGCATGCTTTAAGTGTGTTTGGTGGCTCAGAACCATCAAAAAACGTTGAAATATAGTTCAAATTCAATAAAAATCGACAAAAATACAGTTTCTAGCTAAAATTTGATGGTTTCGTTGCACTTTCCGAGCCCGTAGGGTATCTGATTGGCTTAAAAGTACAAGAAAACACTTCAAAAGTGACGTTTCTGAAGAATTTTAACAGTTTTCTTGTATCTACGAACGCCAGAATGCGTAAAATTGACCTAAACGTCTCCTTTTCCTATTCTGAGTCGATTCTGCATGCTTTAAGTGTGTTTGGTGGCTCAGAACCATCAAAAAACGTTGAAATATAGTTCAAATTCAATAAAAATCGACAAAAATACAGTTTCTAGCTAAAATTTGATGGTTTCGTTGCACTTTCCGAGCCCGTAGGGTATCTGATTGGCTTAAAAGTACAAGAAAACAATTCAAAAGTGACGTTTCTGAAGAATTTTAACAGTTTTCTTGTATCCACGAACGCCAGAATGCATAAAATTGACCTAAACGTCTCCTTTTCCTATTCTGAGTCGATTCTGCATGCTTTAAGTGTGTTTGGTGGCTCAGAACCATCAAAAAACGTTGAAATATAGTTCAAATTCAATAAAAATCGACAAAAATACAGTTTCTAGCTAAAATTTGATGGTTTCGTTGCACTTTCCGAGCCCGTAGGGTATCTGATTGGCTTAAAAGTACAAGAAAACACTTCAAAAGTGACGTTTCTGAAGAATTTTAACAGTTTTCTTGTATCTACGAACGCCAGAATGCATAAAATTGACCTAAACGTCTCCTTTTCCTATTCTGAGTCGATTCTGCATGCTTTAAGTGTGTTTGGTGGCTCAGAACCATCAAAAAACGTTGAAATATAGTTCAAATTCAATAAAAATCGACAAAAATACAGTTTCTAGCTAAAATTTGATGGTTTCGTTGCACTTTCCGAGCCCGTAGGGTATCTGATTGGCTTAAAAGTACAAGAAAACACTTCAAAAGTGACGTTTCTGAAGAATTTTAACAGTTTTCTTGTATCTACGAACGCCAGAATGCATAAAATTGACCTAAACGTCTCCTTTTACTATTCTGAGTCGATTCTGCATGCTTTAAGTGTGTTTGGTGGCTCAGAACCATCAAAAAACTTTGAAATATAGTTCAAATTCAATAAAAATCGACAAAAATACAGTTTCTAGCTAAAATTTGATGGTTTCGTTGCACTTTCCGAGCCCGTTGGGTATCTGATTGGCTTAAAAGTACAAGAAAACACTTCAAAAGTGACGTTTCTGAAGAATTTTAACAGTTTTCTTGTATCTACGAACGCCAGAATGCATAAAATTGACCTAAACGTCTCCTTTTCCTATTCTGAGTCGATTCTGCATGCTTTAAGTGTGTTTGGTGGCTCAGAACCATCAAAAAACGTTGAAATATAGTTCAAATTCAATAAAAATCGACAAAAATACAGTTTCTAGCTAAAATTTGATGGTTTCGTTGCACTTTCCGAGCCCGTAGGGTATCTGATTGGCTTAAAAGCACAAGAAAACACTTCAAAAGTGACGTTTCTGAAGAATTTTAACAGTTTTCTTGTATCTACGAACGCCAGAATGCATAAAATTGACCTAAACGTCTCCTTTTCCTATTCTGAGTCGATTCTGCATGCTTTAAGTGTGTTTGGTGGCTCAGAACCATCAAAAAACGTTGAAATATACTTCAAATTCAATAAAAATCGACAAAAATACAGTTTCTAGCTAAAATTTGATGGTTTCGTTGCACTTTCCGAGCCCGTAGGGTATCTGATTGGCTTAAAAGTACAAGAAAACACTTCAAAAGTGACGTTTCTGAAGAATTTTAACAGTTTTCTTGTATCTACGAACGCCAGAATGCATAAAATTGACCTAAACGTCTCCTTTTCCTATTCTGAGTCGATTCTGCATGCTTTAAGTGTGTTTGGTGGCTCAGAACCATCAAAAAACTTTGAAATATAGTTCAAATTCAATAAAAATCGACAAAAATACAGTTTCTAGCTAAAATTTGATGGTTTCGTTGCACTTTCCGAGCCCGTAGGGTATCTGATTGGCTTAAAAGTACAAGAAAACACTTCAAAAGTGACGTTTCTGAAGAATTTTAACAGTTTTCTTGTATCTACGAACGCCAGAATGCATAAAATTGACCTAAACGTCTCCTTTTCCTATTCTGAGTCGATTCTGCATGCTTTAAGTGTGTTTGGTGGCTCAGAACCATCAAAAAACGTTGAAATATAGTTCAAATTCAATAAAAATCGACAAAAATACAGTTTCTAGCTAAAATTTGATGGTTTCGTTGCACTTTCCGAGCCCGTACGGTATCTGATTGGCTTAAAAGTACAAGAAAACACTTCAAAAGTGACGTTTCTGAAGAATTTTAACAGTTTTCTTGTATCTACGAACGCCAGAATGCATAAAATTGACCTAAACGTCTCCTTTTCCTATTCTGGGTCGATTCTGCATGCTTTAAGTGTGTTTGGTGGCTCAGAACCATCAAAAACGTTGAAATATAGTTCAAATTCAATAAAATCGACAAAAATACAGTTTCTAGCTAAAATTTGATGGTTTCGTTGCACTTTCCGAGCCCGTAGGGTATCTGATTGGCTTAAAAGTACAAGAAAACACTTCAAAAACACGTCTCCTTTTCCTATTCTGAGTCGATTCTGCATGCTTTAAGTGTGTTTGGTGGCTCAGAACCATCAAAAAACGTTGAAATATAGTTCAAATTCAATAAAAATCGACAAAAATACAGTTTCTAGCTAAAATTTGATGGTTTCGTTGCACTTTCCGAGCCCGTAGGGTATCTGATTGGCTTAAAAGTACAAGAAAACACTTCAAAAGTGACGTTTCTGAAGAATTTTAACAGTTTTCTTGTATCTACGAACGCCAGAATGCATAAAATTGACCTAAACGTCTCCTTTTCCTATTCTGAGTCGATTCTGCATGCTTTAAGTGTGTTTGGTGGCTCAGAACCATCAAAAAACGTTGAAATATACTTCAAATTCAATAAAAATCGACAAAAATACAGTTTCTAGCTAAAATTTGATGGTTTCGTTGCACTTTCCGAGCCCGTCGGGTATCTGATTGGCTTAAAAGTACAAGAAAACACTTCAAAAGTGACGTTTCTGAAGAATTTTAACAGTTTTCTTGTATCTACGAACGCCAGAATGCATAAAATTGACCTAAACGTCTCCTTTTCCTATTCTGAGTCGATTCTGCATGCTTTAAGTGTGTTTGGTGGCTCAGAACCATCAAAAAACTTTGAAATATAGTTCAAATTCAATAAAAATCGACAAAAATACAGTTTCTAGCTAAAATTTGATGGTTTCGTTGCACTTTCCGAGCCCGTAGGGTATCTGATTGGCTTAAAAGTACAAGAAAACACTTCAAAAGTGACGTTTCTGAAGAATTTTAACAGTTTTCTTGTATCTACGAACGCCAGAATGCATAAAATTGACCTAAACGTCTCCTTTTCCTATTCTGAGTCGATTCTGCATGCTTTAAGTGTGTTTGGTGGCTCAGAACCATCAAAAAACGTTGAAATATAGTTCAAATTCAATAAAAATCGACAAAAATACAGTTTCTAGCTAAAATTTGATGGTTTCGTTGCACTTTCCGAGCCCGAAGGGTATCTGATTGGCTTAAAAGTACAAGAAAACACTTCAAAAGTGACGTTTCTGAAGAATTTTAACAGTTTTCTTGTATCTACGAACGGCAGAATGCATAAAATTGACCTAAACGTCTCCTTTTCCTATTCTGAGTCGATTCTGCATGCTTTAAGTGTGTTTGGTGGCTCAGAACCATCAAAAAACGTTGAAATATAGTTCAAATTCAATAAAAATCGACAAAAATACTGTTTCTAGCTAAAATTTGATGGTTTCGTTGCACTTTCCGAGCCCGTAGGGTATCTGATTGGCTTAAAAGTACAAGAAAACACTTCAAAAGTGACGTTTCTGAAGAATTTTAACAGTTTTCTTGTATCTACGAACGCCAGAATGCATAAAATTGACCTAAACGTCTCCTTTTCCTATTCTGAGTCGATTCTGCATGCTTTAAGTGTGTTTGGTGGCTCAGAACCATCAAAAAACGTTGAAATATAGCTCAAATTCAATAAAAATCGACAAAAATACTGTTTCTAGCTAAAATTTGATGGTTTCGTTGCACTTTCCGAGCCCGTAGGGTATCTGATTGGCTTAAAAGTACAAGAAAACACTTCAAAAGTGACGTTTCTGAAGAATTTTAACAGTTTTCTTGTATCTACGAACGCCAGAATGCATAAAATTGACCTAAACGTCTCCTCTTCCTATTCTGAGTCGATACTGCATGCTTTAAGTGTGTTTGGTGGCTCAGAACCATCAAAAAACGTTGAAATATAGTTCAAATTCAATAAAAATCGACAAAAATACAGTTTCTAGCTAAAATTTGATGGTTTCGTTGCACTTTCCGAGCCCGTAGGGTATCTGATTGGCTTAAAAGTACAAGAAAACACTTCAAAAGTGACGTTTCTGAAGAATTTTAACAGTTTTCTTGTATCTACGAACGCCAGAATGCATAAAATTGACCTAAACGACTCCTTTTCCTATTCTGAGTCGATTCTGCATGCTTTAAGTGTGTTTGGTGGCTCAGAACCATCAAAAAACGTTGAAATATAGTTCAAATTCAATAAAAATCGACAAAAATACAGTTTCTAGCTAAAATTTGATGGTTTCGTTGCACTTTCCGAGCCCGTAGGGTATCTGATTGGCTTAAAGTACAAGAAAACACTTCAAAAGTGACGTTTCTGAAGAATTTTAACAGTTTTCGTGTATCTACGAACGCCAGAATGCATAAAATTGACCTAAACGTCTCCTTTTCCTATTCTGAGTCGATTCTGCATGCTTTAAGTGTGTTTGGTGGCTCAGAACCATCAAAAAACGTTGAAATATAGTTCAAACTCAATAAAAATCGACAAAAATACAGTTTTTAGCTAAAATTTGATGGTTTCGTTGCACTTTCCGAGCCCGTAGGGTATCTGATTGGCTTAAAAGTACAAGAAAACACTTCAAAAGTGACGTTTCTGAAGAATTTTAACAGTTTTCTTGTATCTACGAACGCCAGAATGCATAAAATTGACCTAAACGTCTCCTTTTCCTATTCTGAGTCGATTCTGCATGCTTTAAGTGTGTTTGGTGGCTCAGAACCATCAAAAAACGTTGAAATATAGTTCAAATTCAATAAAAATCGACAAAAATACAGTTTCTAGCTAAAATTTGATGGTTTCGTTGCACTTTCCGAGCCCGTACGGTATCTGATTGGCTTAAAATTACAAGAAAACACTTCAAAAGTGACGTTTCTGAAGAATTTTAACAGTTTTCTTGTATCTACGAACGCCAGAATGCATAAAATTGACCTAAACGTCTCCTTTTCCTATTCTGAGTCGATTCTGCATGCTTTAAGTGTGTTTGGTGGCTCAGAACCATCAAAAAACGTTGAAATATAGTTCAAATTCAATAAAAATCGACAAAAATACAGTTTCTAGCTAAAATTTGATGGTTTCGTTGCACTTTCCGAGCCCGTAGGGTATCTGATTGGCTTAAAAGTACAAGAAAACACTTCAAAAACACGTCTCCTTTTCCTATTCTGAGTCGATTCTGCATGCTTTAAGTGTGTTTGGTGGCTCAGAACCATCAAAAAACGTTGAAATATAGTTCAAATTCAATAAAAATCGACAAAAATACAGTTTCTAGCTAAAATTTGATGGTTTCGTTGCACTTTCCGAGCCCGTAGGGTATCTGATTGGCTTAAAAGTACAAGAAAACACTTCAAAAGTGACGTTTCTGAAGAATTTTAACAGTTTTCTTGTATCTAAGAACGCCAGAATGCATAAAATTGACCTAAACGTCTCCTTTTCCTATTCTGAGTCGATTCTGCATGCTTTAAGTGTGTTTGGTGGCTCAGAACCATCAAAAAACGTTGAAATATACTTCAAATTCAATAAAAATCGACAAAAATACAGTTTCTAGCTAAAATTTGATGGTTTCGTTGCACTTTCCGAGCCCGTAGGGTATCTGATTGGCTTAAAAGTACAAGAAAACACTTCAAAAGTGACGTTTCTGAAGAATTTTAACAGTTTTCTTGTATCTACGAACGCCAGAATGCATAAAATTGACCTAAACGTCTCCTTTTCCTATTCTGAGTCGATTCTGCATGCTTTAAGTGTGTTTGGTGGCTCAGAACCATCAAAAAACGTTGAAATATAGTTCAAATTCAATAAAAATCGACAAAAATACAGTTTCTAGCTAAAATTTGATGGTTTCGTTGCACTTTCCGAGCCCGAAGGGTATCTGATTGGCTTAAAAGTACAAGAAAACACTTCAAAAGTGACGTTTCTTAAGAATTTTAACAGTTTTCTTGTATCTACGAACGCCAGAATGCATAAAATTGACCTAAACGTCTCCTTTTCCTATTCTGAGTCGATTCTGCATGCTTTAAGTGTGTTTGGTGGCTCAGAACCATCAAAAAACGTTGAAATATAGTTCAAATTCAATAAAAATCGACAAAAATACTGTTTCTAGCTAAAATTTGATGGTTTCGTTGCACTTTCCGAGCCCGTAGGGTATCTGATTGGCTTAAAAGTACAAGAAAACACTTCAAAAGTGACGTTTCTGAAGAATTTTAACAGTTTTCTTGTATCTACGAACGCCATAATGCATAAAATTGACCTAAACGTCTCCTTTTCCTATTCTGAGTCGATTCTGCATGCTTTAAGTGTGTTTGGTGGCTCAGAACCATCAAAAAACGTTGAAATATAGCTCAAATTCAATAAAAATCGACAAAAATACTGTTTCTAGCTAAAATTTGATGGTTTCGTTGCACTTTCCGAGCCCGTAGGGTATCTGATTGGCTTAAAAGTACAAGAAAACACTTCAAAAGTGACGTTTCTGAAGAATTTTAACAGTTTTCTTGTATCTACGAACGCCAGAATGCATAAAATTGACCTAAACGTCTCCTTTTCCTATTCTGAGTCGATTCTGCATGCTTTAAGTGTGTTTGGTGGCTCAGAACCATCAAAAAACGTTGAAATATAGTTCAAATTCAATAAAAATCGACAAAAATACAGTTTCTAGCTAAAATTTGATGGTTTCGTTGCACTTTCCGAGCCCGTAGGGTATCTGATTGGCTTAAAAGTACAAGAAAACACTTCAAAAGTGACGTTTCTGAAGAATTTTAACAGTTTTCTTGTATCTACGAACGCCAGAATGCATAAAATTGACCTAAACGTCTCCTTTTCCTATTCTGAGTCGATTCTGCATGCTTTAAGTGTGTTTGGTGGCTCAGAACCATCAAAAAACGTTGAAATATAGTTCAAATTCAATAAAAATCGACAAAAATACAGTTTCTAGCTAAAATTTGATGGTTTCGTTGCACTTTCCGAGCCCGTAGGGTATCTGATTGGCTTAAAAGTACAAGAAAACACTTCAAAAGTGACGTTCCTGAAGAATTTTAACAGTTTTCTTGTATCTACGAACGCCAGAATGCATAAAATTGACCTAAACGTCTCCTTTTCCTATTCTGAGTCGATTCTGCATGCTTTAAGTGTGTTTGGTGGCTCAGAACCATCAAAAAACGTTGAAATATAGTTCAAATTCAATAAAAATCGACAAAAATACAGTTTCTAGCTAAAATTTGATGGTTTCGTTGCACTTTCCGAGCCCGTAGGGTATCTGATTGGCTTAAAAGTACAAGAAAACACTTCAAAAGTGACGTTTCTGAAGAATTTTAACAGTTTTCTTGTATCTACGAACGCCAGAATGCATAAAATTGACCTAAACGTCTCCTTTTCCTATTCCGAGTCGATTCTGCATGCTTTAAGTGTGTTTGGTGGCTCAGAACCATCAAAAAACGTTGAAATATAGTTCAAATTCAATAAAAATCGACAAAAATACAGTTTCTAGCTAAAATTTGATGGTTTCGTTGCACTTTCCGAGCCCGTAGGGTATCTGATTGGCTTAAAAGTACAAGAAAACACTTCAAAAGTGACGTTTCTGAAGAATTTTAACAGTTTTCTTGTATCTACGAACGCCAGAATGCTTAAAATTGACCTAAACGTCTCCTTTTTCTATTCTGAGTCGATTCTGCATGCTTTAAGTGTGTTTGGTGGCTCAGAACCATCAAAAAACGTTGAAATATAGTTCAAATTCAATAAAAATCGACAAAAATACAGTTTCTAGCTAAAATTTGATGGTTTCGTTGCACTTTCCGAGCCCGTTGGGTATCTGATTGGCTTAAAAGTACAAGAAAACACTTCAAAAGTGACGTTTCTGAAGAATTTTAACAGTTTTCTTGTATCTACGAACGCCAGAATGCATAAAATTGACCTAAACGTCTCCTTTTCCTATTCTGAGTCGATTCTGCATGCTTTAAGTGTGTTTGGTGGCTCAGAACCATCAAAAAACGTTGAAATATAGTTCAAATTCAATAAAAATCGACAAAAATACAGTTTCTAGCTAAAATTTGATGGTTTCGTTGCACTTTCCGAGCCCGTAGGGTATCTGATTGGCTTAAAAGTACAAGAAAACACTTCAAAAGTGACGTTTCTGAAGAATTTTAACAGTTTTCGTGTATCTACGAACGCCAGAATGCATAAAATTGACCTAAACGTCTCCTTTTCCTATTCTGAGTCGATTCTGCATGCTTTAAGTGTGTTTGGTGGCTCAGAACCATCAAAAAACGTTGAAATATAGTTCAAATTCAATAAAAATCGACAAAAATACAGTTTTTAGCTAAAATTTGATGGTTTCGTTGCACTTTCCGAGCCCGTAGGGTATCTGATTGGCTTAAAAGTACAAGAAAACACTTCAAAAGTGACGTTTCTGAAGAATTTTAACAGTTTTCTTGTATCTACGAACGCCAGAATGCATAAAATTGACCTAAACGTCTCCTTTTCCTATTCTGAGTCGATTCTGCATGCTTTAAGTGTGTTTGGTGGCTCAGAACCATCAAAAAACGTTGAAATATAGTTCAAATTCAATAAAAATCGACAAAAATACAGTTTCTAGCTAAAATTTGATGGTTTCGTTGCACTTTCCGAGCCCGTAGGGTATCTGATTGGCTTAAAAGTACAAGAAAACACTTCAAAAGTGACGTTTCTGAAGAATTTTAACAGTTTTCTTGTATCTACGAACGCCAGAATGCATAAAATTGACCTAAACGTCTCCTTTTCCTATTCTGAGTCGATTCTGCATGCTTTAAGTGTGTTTGGTGGCTCAGAACCATCAAAAAACGTTGAAATATAGTTCAAATTCAATAAAAATCGACAAAAATACAGTTTCTAGCTAAAATTTGATGGTTTCGTTGCACTTTCCGAGCCCGTAGGGTATCTGATTGGCTTAAAAGTACAAGAAAACACTTCAAAAGTGACGTTTCTGAAGAATTTTAAAAGTTTTCTTGTATCTACGAACGCCAGAATGCATAAAATTGACCTAAACGTCTCCTTTTCCTATTCTGAGTCGATTCTGCATGCTTTAAGTGTGTTTGGTGGCTCAGAACCATCAAAAAACGTTGAAATATAGTTCAAATTCAATAAAAATCGACAAAAATACAGTTTCTAGCTATAATTTGATGGTTTCGTTGCACTTTCCGAGCCCGTAGGGTATCTGATTGGCTTAAAAGTACAAGAAAACACTTCAAAAGTGACGTTTCTGAAGAATTTTAACAGTTTTCTTGTATCTACGAACGCCAGAATGCATAAAATTGACCTAAACGTCTCCTTTTCCTATTCTGAGTCGATTCTGCATGCTTTAAGTGTGTTTGGTGGCTCAGAACCATCAAAAAACGTTGAAATATAGTTCAAATTCAATAAAAATCGACAAAAATACAGTTTCTAGCTAAAATTTGATGGTTTCGTTGCACTTTCCGAGCCCGTAGGGTATCTGATTGGCTTAAAAGTACAAGAAAACACTTCAAAAGTGACGTTTCTGAAGAATTTTAACAGTTTTCTTGTATCTACGAACGCCAGAATGCATAAAATTGACCTAAACGTCTCCTTTTCCTATTCTGAGTCGATTCTGCATGCTTTAAGTGTGTTTGGTGGCTCAGAACCATCAAAAAACGTTGAAATATAGTTCAAATTCAATAAAAATCGACAAAAATACAGTTTCTAGCTAAAATTTGATGGTTTCGTTGCACTTTCCGAGCCCGTAGGGTATCTGATTGGCTTAAAAGTACAAGAAAACACTTCAAAAGTGACGTTTCTGAAGAATTTTAACAGTTTTCTTGTATCTACGAACGCCAGAATGCATAAAATTGACCTAAACGTCTCCTTTTCCTATTCTGAGTCGATTCTGCATGCTTTAAGTGTGTTTGGTGGCTCAGAACCATCAAAAAACGTTGAAATATAGTTCAAATTCAATTAAAATCGACAAAAATACAGTTTCTAGCTAAAATTTGATGGTTTCGTTGCACTTTCCGAGCCCGTAGGGTATCTGATTGGCTTAAAAGTACAAGAAAACACTTCAAAAGTGACGTTTCTGAAGAATTTTAACAGTTTTCTTGTATCTACGAACGCCAGAATGCATAAAATTGACCTAAACGTCTCCTTTTCCTATTCTGAGTCGATTCTGCATGCTTTAAGTGTGTTTGGTGGCTCAGAACCATCAAAAAACGTTGAAATATGGTTCAAATTCAATAAAAATCGACAAAAATACAGTTTCTAGCTAAAATTTGATGGTTTCGTTGCACTTTCCGAGCCCGTAGGGTATCTGATTGGCTTAAAAGTACAAGAAAACACTTCAAAAGTGACGTTTCTGAAGAATTTTAACAGTTTTCTTGTATCTACGAACGCCAGAATGCATAAAATTGACCTAAACGTCTCCTTTTCCTATTCTGAGTCGATTCTGCATGCTTTAAGTGTGTTTGGTGGCTCAGAACCATCAAAAAACGTTGAAATATAGTTCAAATTCAATAAAAATCGACAAAAATACAGTTTCTAGCTAAAATTTGATGGTTTCGTTGCACTTTCCGAGCCCGTAGGGTATCTGATTGGCTTAAAAGTACAAGAAAACACTTCAAAAGTGACGTTTCTGAAGAATTTAACAGTTTTCTTGTATCTACGAACGCCAGAATGCATAAAATTGACCTAAACGTCTCCTTTTCCTATTCTGAGTCGATTCTGCATGCTTTAAGTGTGTTTGGTGGCTCAGAACCATCAAAAAACGTTGAAATATAGTTCAAATTCAATAAAAATCGACAAAAATACAGTTTCTAGCTAAATATTTGATGGTTTCGTTGCACTTTCCGAGCCCGTAGGGTATCTGATTGGCTTAAAAGTACAAGAAAACACTTCAAAAGTGACGTTTCTGAAGAATTTTAACAGTTTTCTTGTATCTACGAACGCCAGAATGCATAAAATTGACCTAAACGTCTCCTTTTCCTATTCTGAGTCGATTCTGCATGCTTTAAGTGTGTTTGGTGGCTCAGAACCATCAAAAAACGTTGAAATATAGTTCAAATTCAATAAAAATCGACAAAAATACAGTTTCTAGCTAAAATTTGATGGTTTCGTTGCACTTTCCGAGCCCGTAGGGTATCTGATTGGCTTAAAAGTACAAGAAAACACTTCAAAAGTGACGTTTCTGAAGAATTTTAACAGTTTTCTTGTATCTACGAACGCCAGAATGCATAAAATTGACCTAAACGCCTCCTTTTCCTATTCTGAGTCGATTCTGCATGCTTTAAGTGTGTTTGGTGGCTCAGAACCATCAAAAAACGTTGAAATATAGTTCAAATTCAATAAAAATCGACAAAAATACAGTTTCTAGCTAAAATTTGATGGTTTCGTTGCACTTTCCGAGCCCGTAGGGTATCTGATTGGCTTAAAAGTACAAGAAAACACTTCAAAAGTGACGTTTCTGAAGAATTTTAACAGTTTTCTTGTATCTACGAACGCCAGAATGCATAAAATTGACCTAAACGTCTCCTTTTCCTATTCTGAGTCGATTCTGCATGCTTTAAGTGTGTTTGGTGGCTCAGAACCATCAAAAAACGTTGAAATATAGTTCAAATTCAATAAAAATCGACAAAAATACAGTTTCTAGCTAAAATTTGATGGTTTCGTTGCACTTTCCGAGCCCGTAGGGTATCTGATTGGCTTAAAAGTACAAGAAAACACTTCAAAAGTGACGTTTCTGAAGAATTTTAACAGTTTTCTTGTATCTACGAACGCCAGAATGCATAAAATTGACCTAAACGTCTCCTTTTCCTATTCTGAGTCGATTCTGCATGCTTTAAGTGTGTTTGGTGGCTCAGAACCATCAAAAAACGTTAAAATATAGTTCAAATTCAATAAAAATCGACAAAAATACAGTTTCTAGCTAAAATTTGATGGTTTCGTTGCACTTTCCGAGCCCGTAGGGTATCTGATTGGCTTAAAAGTATAAGAAAACACTTCAAAAGTGACGTTTCTGAAGAATTTTAACAGTTTTCTTGTATCTACGAACGCCAGAATGCATAAAATTGACCTAAACGTCTCCTTTTCCTATTCTGAGTCGATTCTGCATGCTTTAAGTGTGTTTGGTGGCTCAGAACCATCAAAAAACGTTGAAATATAGTTCAAATTCAATAAAAATCGACAAAAATACAGTTTCTAGCTAAAATTTGATGGTTTCGTTGCACTTTCCGAGCCCGTAGGGTATCTGATTGGCTTAAAAGTACAAGAAAACACTTCAAAAGTGACGTTTCTGAAGAATTTTAACAGTTTTCTTGTATCTACGAACGCCAGAATGCATAAAATTGACCTAAACGTCTCCTTTTCCTATTCTGAGTCGATTCTGCATGCTTTAAGTGTGTTTGGTGGCTCAGAACCATCAAAAAACGTTGAAATATAGTTCAAATTCAATAAAAATCGACAAAAATACAGTTTCTAGCTAAAATTTGATGGTTTCGTTGCACTTTCCGAGCCCGTAGGGTATCTGATTGGCTTAAAAGTACAAGAAAACACTTCAAAAGTGACGTTTCTGAAGAATTTTAACAGTTTTCTTGTATCTACGAACGCCAGAATGCATAAAATTGACCTAAACGTCTCCTTTTCCTATTCTGAGTCGATTCTGCATGCTTTAAGTGTGTTTGGTGGCTCAGAACCATCAAAAAACGTTGAAATATAGTTCAAATTCAATAAAAATCGACAAAAATACAGTTTCTAGCTAAAATTTGATGGTTTCGTTGCACTTTCCGAGCCCGTAGGGTATCTGATTGGCTTAAAAGTACAAGAAAACACTTCAAAAGTGACGTTTCTGAAGAATTTTAACAGTTTTCTTGTATCTACGAACGCCAGAATGCATAAAATTGACCTAAACGTCTCCTTTTCCTATTCTGAGTCGATTCTGCATGCTTTAAGTGTGTTTGGTGGCTCAGAACCATCAAAAAACGTTGAAATATTGTTCAAATTCAATAAAAATCGACAAAAATACAGTTTCTAGCTAAAATTTGATGGTTTCGTTGCACTTTCCGAGCCCGTAGGGTATCTGATTGGCTTAAAAGTACAAGAAAACACTTCAAAAGTGACGTTTCTGAAGAATTTTAACAGTTTTCTTGTATCTACGAACGCCAGAATGCATAAAATTGACCTAAACGTCTCCTTTTCCTATTCTGAGTCGATTCTGCATGCTTTAAGTGTGTTTGGTGGCTCAGAACCATCAAAAAACGTTGAAATATAGTTCAAATTCAATAAAAATCGACAAAAATACAGTTTCTAGCTAAAATTTGATGGTTTCGTTGCACTTTCCGAGCCCGTAGGGTATCTGATTGGCTTAAAAGTACAAGAAAACACTTCAAAAGTGACGTTTCTGAAGAATTTTAACAGTTTTCTTGTATCTACGAACGCCAGAATGCATAAAATTGACCTAAACGTCTCCTTTTCCTATTCTGATTCGATTCTGCATGCTTTAAGTGTGTTTGGTGGCTCAGAACCATCAAAAAACGTTGAAATATAGTTCAAATTCAATAAAAATCGACAAAAATACAGTTTCTAGCTAAAATTTGATGGTTTCGTTGCACTTTCCGAGCCCGTAGGTTATCTGATTGGCTTAAAAGTACAAGAAAACACTTCAAAAGTGACGTTTCTGAAGAATTTTAACAGTTTTCTTGTATCTACGAACGCCAGAATGCATAAAATTGACCTAAACGTCTCCTTTTCCTATTCTGAGTCGATTCTGCATGCTTTAAGTGTGTTTGGTGGCTCAGAACCATCAAAAAACGTTGAAATATTGTTCAAATTCAATAAAAATCGACAAAAATACAGTTTCTAGCTAAAATTTGATGGTTTCGTTGCACTTTCCGAGCCCGTAGGGTATCTGATTGGCTTAAAAGTACAAGAAAACACTTCAAAAGTGACGTTTCTGAAGGATTTTAACAGTTTTCTTGTATCTACGAACGCCAGAATGCATAAAATTGACCTAAACGTCTCCTTTTCCTATTCTGAGTCGATTCTGCATGCTTTAAGTGTGTTTGGTGGCTCAGAACCATCAAAAAACGTTGAAATATAGTTCAAATTCAATAAAAATCGACAAAAATACAGTTTCTAGCTAAAATTTGATGGTTTCGTTGCACTTTCCGAGCCCGTAGGGTATCTGATTGGCTTAAAAGTACAAGAAAACACTTCAAAAGTGACGTTTCTGAAGAATTTTAACAGTTTTCTTGTATCTACGAACGCCAGAATGCATAAAATTGACCTAAACGTCTCCTTTTCCTATTCTGAGTCGATTCTGCATGCTTTAAGTGTGTTTGGTGGCTCAGAACCATCAAAAAACGTTGAAATATAGTTCAAATTCAATAAAAATCGACAAAAATACAGTTTCTAGCTAAAATTTGATGGTTTCGTTGCACTTTCCGAGCCCGTAGGGTATCTGATTGGCTTAAAAGTACAAGAAAACACTTCAAAAGTGACGTTTCTGAAGAATTTTAACAGTTTTCTTGTATCTACGAACGCCAGAATGCATAAAATTGACCTAAACGTCTCCTTTTCCTATTCTGAGTCGATTCTGCATGCTTTAAGTGTGTTTGGTGGCTCAGAACCATCAAAAAACGTTGAAATATAGTTCAAATTCAATAAAAATCGACAAAAATACAGTTTCTAGCTAAAATTTGATGGTTTCGTTGCACTTTCCGAGCCCGTAGGGTATCTGATTGGCTTAAAAGTACAAGAAAACACTTCAAAAGTGACGTTTCTGAAGAATTTTAACAGTTTTCTTGTATCTACGAACGCCAGAATGCATAAAATTGACCTAAACGTCTCCTTTTCCTATTCTGAGTCGATTCTGCATGCTTTAAGTGTGTTTGGTGGCTCAGAACCATCAAAAAACGTTGAAATATAGTTCAAATTCAATAAAAATCGACAAAAATACAGTTTCTAGCTAAAATTTGATGGTTTCGTTGCACTTTCCGAGCCCGTAGGGTATCTGATTGGCTTAAAAGTACAAGAAAACACTTCAAAAGTGACGTTTCTGAAGAATTTTAACAGTTTTCTTGTATCTACGAACGCCAGAATGCATAAAATTGACCTAAACGTCTCCTTTTCCTATTCTGAGTCGATTCTGCATGCTTTAAGTGTGTTTGGTGGCTCAGAACCATCAAAAAACGTTGAAATATTGTTCAAATTCAATAAAAATCGACAAAAATACAGTTTCTAGCTAAAATTTGATGGTTTCGTTGCACTTTCCGAGCCCGTAGGGTATCTGATTGGCTTAAAAGTACAAGAAAACACTTCAAAAGTGACGTTTCTGAAGAATTTTAACAGTTTTCTTGTATCTACGAACGCCAGAATGCATAAAATTGACCTAAACGTCTCCTTTTCCTATTCTGAGTCGATTCTGCATGCTTTAAGTGTGTTTGGTGGCTCAGAACCATCAAAAAACGTTGAAATATAGTTCAAATTCAATAAAAATCGACAAAAATACAGTTTCTAGCTAAAATTTGATGGTTTCGTTGCACTTTCCGAGCCCGTAGGGTATCTGATTGGCTTAAAAGTACAAGAAAACACTTCAAAAGTGACGTTTCTGAAGAATTTTAACAGTTTTCTTGTATCTACGAACGCCAGAATGCATAAAATTGACCTAAACGTCTCCTTTTCCTATTCTGAGTCGATTCTGCATGCTTTAAGTGTGTTTGGTGGCTCAGAACCATCAAAAAACGTTGAAATATAGTTCAAATTCAATAAAAATCGACAAAAATACAGTTTCTAGCTAAAATTTGATGGTTTCGTTGCACTTTCCGAGCCCGTAGGGTATCTGATTGGCTTAAAAGTACAAGAAAACACTTCAAAAGTGACGTTTCTGAAGAATTTTAACAGTTTTCTTGTATCTACGAACGCCAGAATGCATAAAATTGACCTAAACGTCTCCTTTTCCTATTCTGAGTCGATTCTGCATGCTTTAAGTGTGTTTGGTGGCTCAGAACCATCAAAAAACGTTGAAATATAGTTCAAATTCAATAAAAATCGACAAAAATACAGTTTCTAGCTAAAATTTGATGGTTTCGTTGCACTTTCCGAGCCCGTAGGGTATCTGATTGGCTTAAAAGTACAAGAAAACACTTCAAAAGTGACGTTTCTGAAGAATTTTAACA
Organism: Zophobas morio; assembly: GCF_036711695.1. NCBI lineage: Eukaryota > Metazoa > Arthropoda > Insecta > Coleoptera > Tenebrionidae > Zophobas > Zophobas morio. The sequence goes on along the minus strand of NW_026973273.1, from coordinate 1,150 downwards.
GTTTTCTTGTATCTACGAACGCCAGAATGCATAAAATTGACCTAAACGTCTCCTTTTCCTATTCTGAGTCGATTCTGCATGCTTTAAGTGTGTTTGGTGGCTCAGAACCATCAAAAAACGTTGAAATATAGTTCAAATTCAATAAAAATCGACAAAAATACAGTTTCTAGCTAAAATTTGATGGTTTCGTTGCACTTTCCGAGCCCGTAGGGTATCTGATTGGCTTAAAAGTACAAGAAAACACTTCAAAAGTGACGTTTCTGAAGAATTTTAACAGTTTTCTTGTATCTACGAACGCCAGAATGCATAAAATTGACCTAAACGTCTCCTTTTCCTATTCTGAGTCGATTCTGCATGCTTTAAGTGTGTTTGGTGGCTCAGAACCATCAAAAAACGTTGAAATATAGTTCAAATTCAATAAAAATCGACAAAAATACAGTTTCTAGCTAAAATTTGATGGTTTCGTTGCACTTTCCGAGCCCGTAGGGTATCTGATTGGCTTAAAAGTACAAGAAAACACTTCAAAAGTGACGTTTCTGAAGAATTTTAACAGTTTTCTTGTATCTACGAACGCCAGAATGCATAAAATTGACCTAAACGTCTCCTTTTCCTATTCTGAGTCGATTCTGCATGCTTTAAGTGTGTTTGGTGGCTCAGAACCATCAAAAAACGTTGAAATATAGTTCAAATTCAATAAAAATCGACAAAAATACAGTTTCTAGCTAAAATTTGATGGTTTCGTTGCACTTTCCGAGCCCGTAGGGTATCTGATTGGCTTAAAAGTACAAGAAAACACTTCAAAAGTGACGTTTCTGAAGAATTTTAACAGTTTTCTTGTATCTACGAATGCCAGAATGCATAAAATTGACCTAAACGTCTCCTTTTCCTATTCTGAGTCGATTCTGCATGCTTTAAGTGTGTTTGGTGGCTCAGAACCATCAAAAAACGTTGAAATATAGTTCAAATTCAATAAAAATCGACAAAAATACAGTTTCTAGCTAAAATTTGATGGTTTTGTTGCACTTTCCGAGCCCGTAGGGTATCTGATTGGCTTAAAAGTACAAGAAAACACTTCAAAAGTGACGTTTCTGAAGAATTTTAACAGTTTTCTTGTATCTACGAACGCCAGAATGCATAAAATTGACCTAAA
>NW_026973272.1:0-46137 GCF_036711695.1 Zophobas morio | reverse complement strand
TATAGTTCAAATTCAATAAAAATCGACAAAAATACAGTTTCTAGCTAAAATTTGATGGTTTCGTTGCACTTTCCGAGCCCGTAGGGTATCTGATTGGCTTAAAAGTACAAGAAAACACTTCAAAAGTGACGTTTCTGAAGAATTTTAACAGTTTTCTTGTATCTACGAACGCCAGAATGCATAAAATTGACCTAAACGTCTCCTTTTCCTATTCTGAGTCGATTCTGCATGCTTTAAGTGTGTTTGGTGGGTCAGAACCATCAAAAAACGTTGAAATATAGTTCAAATTCAATAAAAATCGACAAAATTACAGTTTCTAGCTAAAATTTGATGGTTTCGTTGCACTTTCCGAGCCCGTAGGGTATCTGATTGGCTTAAAAGTACAAGAAAACACTTCAAAAGTGACGTTTCTGAAGAATTTTAACAGTTTTCTTGTATCTACGAACGCCAGAATGCATAAAATTGACCTAAACGTCTCCTTTTCCTATTCTGAGTCGATTCTGCATGCTTTAAGTGTGTTTGGTGGCTCAGAACCATCAAAAAACGTTGAAATATAGTTCAAATTCAATAAAAATCGACAAAAATACAGTTTCTAGCTAAAATTTGATGGTTTCGTTGCACTTTCCGAGCCCGTTGGGTATCTGATTGGCTTAAAAGTACAAGAAAACACTTCAAAAGTGACGTTTCTGAAGAATTTTAACAGTTTTCTTGTATCTACGAACGCCAGAATACATAAAATTGACCTAAACGTCTCCTTTTCCTATTCTGAGTCGATTCTGCATGCTTTAAGTGTGTTTGGTGGCTCAGAACCATCAAAAAACGTTGAAATATAGTTCAAATTCAATAAAAATCGACAAAAATACAGTTTCTAGCTAAAATTTGATGGTTTCGTTGCACTTTCCGAGCCCGTAGGGTATCTGATTGGCTTAAAAGTACAAGAAAACACTTCAAAAGTGACGTTTCTGAAGAATTTTAACAGTTTTCTTGTATCTACGAACGCCAGAATGCATAAAATTGACCTAAACGTCTCCTTTTCCTATTCTGAGTCGATTCTGCATGCTTTAAGTTTGTTTGGTGGCTCAGAGCCATCAAAAAACGTTGAAATATAGTTCAAATTCAATAAAAATCGACAAAAATACAGTTTCTAGCTAAAATTTGATGGTTTCGTTGCACTTTCCGAGCCCGTAGGGTATCTGATTGGCTTAAAAGTACAAGAAAACACTTCAAAAGTGACGTTTCTGAAGAATTTTAACAGTTTTCTTGTATCTACGAACGCCAGAATGCATAAAATTGACCTAAACGTCTCCTTTTCCTATTCTGAGTCGATTCTGCATGCTTTAAGTGTGTTTGGTGGCTCAGAACCATCAAAAAACGTTGAAATATAGTTCAAATTCAATAAAAATCGACAAAAATACAGTTTCTAGCTAAAATTTGATGGTTTCGTTGCACTTTCCGAGCCCGTAGGGTATCTGATTGGCTTAAAAGTACAAGAAAACACTTCAAAAGTGATGTTTCTGAAGAATTTTAACAGTTTTCTTGTATCTACGAACGCCAGAATGCATAAAATTGACCTAAACGTCTCCTTTTCCTATTCTGAGTCGATTCTGCATGCTTTAAGTTTGTTTGGTGGCTCAGAACCATCAAAAAACGTTGAAATATAGTTCAAATTCAATAAAAATCGACAAAAATACAGTTTCTAGCTAAAATTTGATGGTTTCGTTGCACTTTCCGAGCCCGTAGGGTATCTGATTGGCTTAAAAGTACAAGAAAACACTTCAAAATTGACGTTTCTGAAGAATTTTAACAGTTTTCTTGTATCTACGAACGCCAGAATGCATAAAATTGACCTAAACGTCTCCTTTTCCTATTCTGAGTCGATTCTGCATGCTTTAAGTGTGTTTGGTGGCTCAGAACCATCAAAAAACGTTGAAATATAGTTCAAATTCAATAAAAATCGACAAAAATACAGTTTCTAGCTAAAATTTGATGGTTCCGTTGCACTTTCCGAGCCCGTAGGGTATCTGATTGGCTTAAAAGTACAAGAAAACACTTCAAAAGTGACGTTTCTGAAGAATTTTAACAGTTTTCTTGTATCTACGAACGCCAGAATGCATAAAATTGACCTAAACGTCTCCTTTTCCTATTCTGAGTCGATTCTGCATGCTTTAAGTGTGTTTGGTGGCTCAGAACCATCAAAAAACGTTGAAATATAGTTCAAATTCAATAAAAATCGACAAAAATACAGTTTCTAGCTAAAATTTGATGGTTTCGTTTCACTTTCCGAGCCCGTAGGGTATCTGATTGGCTTAAAAGTACAAGAAAACACTTCAAAAGTGACGTTTCTGAAGAATTTTAACAGTTTTCTTGTATCTACGAACGCCAGAATGCATAAAATTGACCTAAACGTCTCCTTTTCCTATTCTGAGTCGATTCTGCATGCTTTAAGTGTGTTTGGTGGCTCAGAACCATCAAAAAACGTTGAAATATAGTTCAAATTCAATAAAAATCGACAAAAATACAGTTTCTAGCTAAAATTTGATGGTTTCGTTGCACTTTCCGAGCCCGTAGGGTATCTGATTGGCTTAAAAGTACAAGAAAACACTTCAAAAGTGACGTTTCTGAAGAATTTTAACAGTTTTCTTGTATCTACGAACGCCAGAATGCATAAAATTGACCTAAACGTCTCCTTTTCCTATTCTGAGTAGATTCTGCATGCTTTAAGTGTGTTTGGTGGCTCAGAACCATCAAAAAACGTTGAAATATAGTTCAAATTCAATAAAAATCAACAAAAATACAGTTTCTAGCTAAAATTTGATGGTTTCGTTGCACTTTCCGAGCCCGTAGGGTATCTGATTGGCTTAAAAGTACAAGAAAACACTTCAAAAGTGACGTTTCTGAAGAATTTTAACAGTTTTCTTGTATCTACGAACGCCAGAATGCATAAAATTGACCTAAACGTCTCCTTTTCCTATTCTGAGTCGATTCTGCATGCTTTAAGTGTGTTTGGTGGCTCAGAACCATCAAAAAACGTTGAAATATAGTTCAAATTCAATAAAAATCGACAAAAATACAGTTTCTAGCTAAAATTTGATGGTTTCGTTGCACTTTCCGAGCCCGTAGGGTATCTGATTGGCTTAAAAGTACAAGAAAACATTTCAAAAGTGACGTTTCTGAAGAATTTTAACAGTTTTCTTGTATCTACGAACGCCAGAATGCATAAAATTGACCTAAACGTCTCCTTTTCCTATTCTGAGTCGATTCTGCATGCTTTAAGTGTGTTTGGTGGCTCAGAACCATCAAAAAACGTTGAAATATAGTTCAAATTCAATAAAAATCGACAAAAATACAGTTTCTAGCTAAAATTTGATGGTTTCGTTGCACTTTCCGAGCCCCGTAGGGTATCTGATTGGCTTAAAAGTACAAGAAAACACTTCAAAAGTGACGTTTCTGAAGAATTTTAACAGTTTTCTTGTATCTACGAACGCCAGAATGCATAAAATTGACCTAAACGTCTCCTTTTCCTATTCTGAGTCGATTCTGCATGCTCTAAGTGTGTTTGGTGGCTCAGAACCATCAAAAAACGTTGAAATATAGTTCAAATTCAATAAAAATCGACAAAAATACAGTTTCTAGCTAAAATTTGATGGTTTCGTTGCACTTTCCGAGCCCGTAGGGTATCTGATTGGCTTAAAAGTACAAGAAAACACTTCAAAAGTGACGTTTCTGAAGAATTTTAACAGTTTTCTTGTATCTACGAACGCCAGAATGCATAAAATTGACCTAAACGTCTCCTTTTCCTATTCTGAGTCGATTCTGCATGCTTTAAGTGTGTTTGGTGGCTCAGAACCATCAAAAAACATTGAAATATAGTTCAAATTCAATAAAAATCGACAAAAATACAGTTTCTAGCTAAAATTTGATGGTTTCGTTTCACTTTCCGAGCCGTAGGGTATCTGATTGGCTTAAAAGTACAAGAAAACACTTCAAAAGTGACGTTTCTGAAGAATTTTAACAGTTTTCTTGTATCTACGAACGCCAGAATGCATAAAATTGACCTAAACGTCTCCTTTTCCTATTCTGAGTCGATTCTGCATGCTTTAAGTGTGTTTGGTGGCTCAGAACCATCAAAAAACGTTGAAACATAGTTCAAATTCAATAAAAATCGACAAAAATACAGTTTCTAGCTAAAATTTGATGGTTTCGTTGCACTTTCCGAGCCCGTAGGGTATCTGATTGGCTTAAAAGTACAAGAAAACACTTCAAAAGTGACGTTTCTGAAGAATTTTAACAGTTTTCTTGTATCTACGAACGCCAGAATGCATAAAATTGACCTAAACGTCTCCTTTTCCTATTCTGAGTCGATTCTGCATGCTTTAAGTGTGTTTGGTGGCTCAGAACCATCAAAAAACTTTGAAATATAGTTCAAATTCAATAAAAATCGACAAAAATACAGTTTCTAGCTAAAATTTGATGGTTTCGTTGCACTTTCCGAGCCCGTTGGGTATCTGATTGGCTTAAAAGTACAAGAAAACACTTCAAAAGTGACGTTTCTGAAGAATTTTAACAGTTTTCTTGTATCTACGAACGCCAGAATGCATAAAATTGACCTAAACGTCTCCTTTTCCTATTCTGAGTCGATTCTGCATGCTTTAAGTGTGTTTGGTGTCTCAGAACCATCAAAAAACGTTGAAATATAGTTCAAATTCAATAAAAATCGACAAAAATACAGTTTCTAGCTAAAATTTGATGGTTTCGTTGCACTTTCCGAGCCCGTAGGGTATCTGATTGGCTTAAAAGTACAAGAAAACACTTCAAAAGTGACGTTTCTGAAGAATTTTAACAGTTTTCTTGTATCTACGAACGCCAGAATGCATAAAATTGACCTAAACGTCTCCTTTTCCCATTCTGAGTCGATTCTGCATGCTTTAAGTGTGTTTGGTGGCTCAGAACCATCAAAAAACGTTGAAATATAGTTCAAATTCAATAAAAATCGACAAAAATACAGTTTCTAGCTAAAATTTGATGGTTTCGTTGCACTTTCCGAGCCCGTAGGGTATCTGATTGGCTTAAAAGTACAAGAAAACACTTCAAAAGTGACGTTTCTGAAGAATTTTAACAGTTTTCTTGTATCTACGAACGCCAGAATGCATAAAATTGACCTAAACGTCTCCTTTTCCTATTCTGAGTCGATTCTGCATGCTTTAAGTGTGTTTGGTGGCTCAGAACCATCAAAAAACGTTGAAATATAGTTCAAATTCAATAAAAATCGACAAAAATACAGTTTCTAGCTAAAATTTGATGGTTTCGTTGCACTTTCCGAGCCCGTTGGGTATCTGATTGGCTTAAAAGTACAAGAAAACACTTCAAAAGTGACGTTTCTGAAGAATTTTAACAGTTTTCTTGTATCTACGAACGCCAGAATGCATAAAATTGACCTAAACGTCTCCTTTTCCTATTCTGAGTCGATTCTGCATGCTTTAAGTGTGTTTGGTGGCTCAGAACCATCAAAAAACGTTGAAATATAGTTCAAATTCAATAAAAATCGACAAAAATACAGTTTCTACTAAAATTTGATGGTTTCGTTGCACTTTCCGAGCCCGTAGGGTATCTGATTGGCTTAAAAGTACAAGAAAACACTTCAAAAGTGACGTTTCTGAAGAATTTTAACAGTTTTCTTGTATCTACGAACGCCAGAATGCATAAAATTGACCTAAACGTCTCCTTTTCCTATTCTGAGCCTATTCTGCATGCTTTAAGTGTGTTTGGTGGCTCAGAACCATCAAAAAACGTTGAAATATAGTTCAAATTCAATAAAAATCGACAAACATACAGTTTCTAGCTAAAATTTGATGGTTTCGTTGCACTTTCCGAGCCCGTAGGGTATCTGATTGGCTTAAAAGTACAAGAAAACAATTCAAAAGTGACGTTTCTGAAGAATTTTAACAGTTTTCTTGTATCTACGAACGCCAGAATGCATAAAATTGACCTAAACGTCTCCTTTTCCTATTCTGAGTCGATTCTGCATGCTTTAAGTGTGTTTGGTGGCTCAGAACCATCAAAAAACGTTGAAATATAGTTCAAATTCAATAAAAATCGACAAAAATACAGTTTCTAGCTAAAATTTGATGGTTTCGTTGCACTTTCCGAGCCCGTAGGGTATCTGATTGGCTTAAAAGTACAAGAAAACACTTCAAAAGTGACGTTTCTGAAGAATTTTAACAGTTTTCTTGTATGTACGAACGCCAGAATGCATAAAATTGACCTAAACGTCTCCTTTTCCTATTCTGAGTCGATTCTGCATGCTTTAAGTGTGTTTGGTGGCTCAGAACCATCAAAAAACGTTGAAATATAGTTCAAATTCAATAAAAATCGACAAAAATACAGTTTCTAGCTAAAATTTGATGGTTTCGTTGCACTTTCCGAGCCCGTAGGGTATCTGATTGGCTTAAAAGTACAAGAAAACACTTCAAAAGTGACGTTTCTGAAGAATTTTAACAGTTTTCTTGTATCTACGAACGCCAGAATGCATAAAATTGACCTAAACGTCTCCTTTTCCTATTCTGAGTCGATTCTGCATGCTTTAAGTGTGTTTGGTGGCTCAGAACCATCAAAAAACGTTGAAATATAGTTCAAATTCAATAAAAATCGACAAAAATACAGTTTCTAGCTAAAATTTGATGGTTTCGTTGCACTTTCCGAGCCCGTAGGGTATCTGATTGGCTTAAAAGTACAAGAAAACACTTCAAAAGTGACGTTTCTGAAGAATTTTAACAGTTTTCTTGTATCTACGAACGCCAGAATGCATAAAATTGACCTAAACGTCTCCTTTTCCTATTCTGAGTCGATTCTGCATGCTTTAAGTGTGTTTGGTGGCTCAGAACCATCAAAAAACGTTGAAATATAGTTCAAATTCAATAAAAATCGACAAAAATACAGTTTCTAGCTAAAATTTGATGGTTTCGTTGCACTTTCCGAGCCCGTAGGGTATCTGATTGGCTTAAAAGTACAAGAAAACACTTCAAAAGTGACGTTTCTGAAGAATTTTAACAGTTTTCTTGTATCTACGAACGCCAGAATGCATAAAATTGACCTAAACGTCTCCTTTTCCTATTCTGAGTCGATTCTGCATGCTTTAAGTGTGTTTGGTGGCTCAGAACCATCAAAAAACGTTGAAATATAGTTAAAATTCAATAAAAATCGACAAAAATACAGTTTCTAGCTAAAATTTGATGGTTTCGTTGCACTTTCCGAGCCCGTAGGGTATCTGATTGGCTTAAAAGTACAAGAAAACACTTCAAAAGTGACGTTTCTGAAGAATTTTAACAGTTTTCTTGTATCTACGAACGCCAGAATGCATAAAATTGACCTAAACATCTCCTTTTCCTATTCTGAGTCGATTCTGCATGCTTTAAGTGTGTTTGGTGGCTCAGAACCATCAAAAAACGTTGAAATATAGTTCAAATTCAATAAAAATCGACAAAAATACAGTTTCTAGCTAAAATTTGATGGTTTCGTTGCACTTTCCGAGCCCGTAGGGTATCTGATTGGCTTAAAAGTACAAGAAAACACTTCAAAAGTGACGTTTCTGAAGAATTTTAACAGTTTTCTTGTATGTACGAACGCCAGAATGCATAAAATTGACCTAAACGTCTCCTTTTCCTATTCTGAGTCGATTCTGCATGCTTTAAGTGTGTTTGGTGGCTCAGAACCATCAAAAAACGTTGAAATATAGTTCAAATTCAATAAAAATCGACAAAAATACAGTTTCTAGCTAAAATTTGATGGTTTCGTTGCACTTTCCGAGCCCGTAGGGTATCTGATTGGCTTAAAAGTACAAGAAAACACTTCAAAAGTGACGTTTCTGAAGAATTTTAACAGTTTTCTTGTATCTACGAACGCCAGAATGCATAAAATTGACCTAAACGTCTCCTTTTCCTATTCTGAGTCGATTCTGCATGCTTTAAGTGTGTTTGGTGGCTCAGAACCATCAAAAAACGTTGAAATACAGTTCAAATTCAATAAAAATCGACAAAAATACAGTTTCTAGCTAAAATTTCATGGTTTCGTTGCACTTTCCGAGCCCGTTGGGTATCTGATTGGCTTAAAAGTACAAGAAAACACTTCAAAAGTGACGTTTCTGAAGAATTTTAACAGTTTTCTTGTATCTACGAACGCCAGAATGCATAAAATTGACCTAAACGTCTCCTTTTCCTATTCTGAGTCGATTCTGCATGCTTTAAGTGTGTTTGGTGGCTCAGAACCATCAAAAAAACGTTGAAATATAGTTCAAATTCAACAAAAATCGACAAAAATACAGTTTCTAGCTAAAATTTGATGGTTTCGTTGCACTTTCCGAGCCCGTTGGGTATCTGATTGGCTTAAAAGTACAAGAAAACACTTCAAAAGTGACGTTTCTGAAGAATTTTAACAGTTTTCTTGTATCTACGAACGCCAGAATGCATAAAATTGACCTAAACGTCTCCTTTTCCTATTCTGAGTCGATTCTGCATGCTTTAAGTGTGTTTGGTGGCTCAGAACCATCAAAAAACGTTGAAATATAGTTCAAATTCAATAAAAATCGACAAAAATACAGTTTCTAGCTAAAATTTGATGGTTTCGTTGCACTTTCCGAGCCCGTAGGGTATCTGATTGGCTTAAAAGTACAAGAAAACACTTCAAAAGTGACGTTTCTGAAGAATTTTAACAGTTTTCTTGTATCTACGAACGCCAGAATGCATAAAATTGACCTAAACGTCTCCTTTTCCTATTCTGAGTCGATTCTGCATGCTTTAAGTGTGTTTGGTGGCTCAGAACCATCAAAAAACGTTGAAATATAGTTCAAATTCAATAAAAATCGACAAAAATACAGTTTCTAGCTAAAATTTGATGGTTTCGTTGCACTTTCCGAGCCCGTTGGGTATCTGATTGGCTTAAAAGTACAAGAAAACACTTCAAAAGTGACGTTTCTGAAGAATTTTAACAGTTTTCTTGTATCTACGAACGCCAGAATGCATAAAATTGACCTAAACGTCTCCTTTTCCTATTCTGAGTCGATTCTGCATGCTTTAAGTGTGTTTGGTGGCTCAGAACCATCAAAAAACGTTGAAATATAGTTCAAATTCAATAAAAATCGACAAAAATACAGTTTCTAGCTAAAATTTGATGGTGTCGTTGCACTTTCCGAGCCCGTTGGGTATCTGATTGGCTTAAAAGTACAAGAAAACACTTCAAAAGTGACGTTTCTGAAGAATTTTAACGGTTTTCTTGTATCTACGAACGCCAGAATGCATAAAATTGACCTAAACGTCTCCTTTTCCTATTCTGAGTCGATTCTGCATGCTTTAAGTGTGTTTGGTGGCTCAGAACCATCAAAAAACGTTGAAATACAGTTCAAATTCAATAAAAATCGACAAAAATACAGTTTCTAGCTAAAATTTGATGGTTTCGTTGCACTTTCCGAGCCCGTAGGGTATCTGATTGGCTTAAAAGTACAAGAAAACACTTCAAAAGTGACGTTTCTGAAGAATTTTAACAGTTTTCTTGTATCTACGAACGCCAGAATGCATAAAATTGACCTAAACGTCTCCTTTTCCTATTCTGAGTCGATTCTGCATGCTTTAAGTGTGTTTGGTGGCTCAGAACCATCAAAAAACGTTGAAATATAGTTCAAATTCAATAAAAATCGACAAAAATACAGTTTCTAGCTAAAATTTGATGGTTTCGTTGCACTTTCCGAGCCCGTAGGGTATCTGATTGGCTTAAAAGTACAAGAAAACACTTCAAAAGTGACGTTTCTGAAGAATTTTAACAGTTTTCTTGTATCTACGAACGCCAGAATGCATAAAATTGACCTAAACGTCTCCTTTTCCTATTCTGAGTCGATTCTGCATGCTTTAAGTGTGTTTGGTGGCTCAGAACCATCAAAAAACGTTGAAATATAGTTCAAATTCAATAAAAATCGACAAAAATACAGTTTCTAGCTAAAATTTGATGGTTTCGTTGCACTTTCCGAGCCCGTAGGGTATCTGATTGGCTTAAAAGTACAAGAAAACACTTCAAAAGTGACGTTTCTGAAGAATTTTAACAGTTTTCTTGTATCTACGAACGTCAGAATGCATAAAATTGACCTAAACGTCTCCTTTTCCTATTCTGAGTCGATTCTGCATGCTTTAAGTGTGTTTGGTGGCTCAGAACCATCAAAAAACGTTGAAATATAGTTCAAATTCAATAAAAATCGACAAAAATACAGTTTCTAGCTAAAATTTGATGGTTTCGTTGCACTTTCCGAGCCCGTAGGGTATCTGATTGGCTTAAAAGTACAAGAAAACACTTCAAAAGTGACGTTTCTGAAGAATTTTAACAGTTTTCTTGTATCTACGAACGCCAGAATGCATAAAATTGACCTAAACGTCTCCTTTTCCTATTCTGAGTCGATTCTGCATGCTTTAAGTGTGTTTGGTGGCTCAGAACCATCAAAAAACGTTGAAATATAGTTCAAATTCAATAAAAATCGACAAAAATACAGTTTCTAGCTAAAATTTGATGGTTTCGTTGCACTTTCCGAGCCCGTAGGGTATCTGATTGGCTTAAAAGTACAAGAAAACACTTCAAAAGTGACGTTTCTGAAGAATTTTAACAGTTTTCTTGTATCTACGAACGCCAGAATGCATAAAATTGACCTAAACGTCTCCTTTTCCTATTCTGAGTCGATTCTGCATGCTTTAAGTGTGTTTGGTGGCTCAAAACCATCAAAAAACATTGAAATATAGTTCAAATTCAATAAAAATCGACAAAAATACAGTTTCTAGCTAAAATTTGATGGTTTCGTTTCACTTTCCGAGCCCGTAGGGTATCTGATTGGCTTAAAAGTACAAGAAAACACTTCAAAAGTGACGTTTCTGAAGAATTTTAACAGTTTTCTTGTATCTACGAACGCCAGAATGCATAAAATTGACCTAAACGTCTCCTTTTCCTATTCTGAGTCGATTCTGCATGCTTTAAGTGTGTTTGGTGGCTCAGAACCATCAAAAAACGTTGAAATATAGTTCAAATTCAATAAAAATCGACAAAAATACAGTTTCTAGCTAAAATTTGATGGTTTCGTTGCACTTTCCGAGCCCGTTGGGTATCTGATTGGCTTAAAAGTACAAGAAAACACTTCAAAAGTGACGTTTCTGAAGAATTTTAACAGTTTTCTTGTATGTACGAACGCCAGAATGCATAAAATTGACCTAAACGTCTCCTTTTCCTATTCTGAGTCGATTCTGCATGCTTTAAGTGTGTTTGGTGGCTCAGAACCATCAAAAAACGTTGAAATATAGTTCAAATTCAATAAAAATCGACAAAAATACAGTTTCTAGCTAAAATTTGATGGTTTCGTTGCACTTTCCGAGCCCGTAGGGTATCTGATTGGCTTAAAAGTACAAGAAAACACTTCAAAAGTGACGTTTCTGAAGAATTTTAACAGTTTTCTTGTATCTACGAACGCCAGAATGCATAAAATTGACCTAAACGTCTCCTTTTCCTATTCTGAGTCGATTCTGCATGCTTTAAGTGTGTTTGGTGGCTCAGAACCATCAAAAACGTTGAAATACAGTTCAAATTCAATAAAAATCGACAAAAATACAGTTTCTAGCTAAAATTTGATGGTTTCGTTGCACTTTCCGAGCCCGTTGGGTATCTGATTGGCTTAAAAGTACAAGAAAACACTTCAAAAGTGACGTTTCTGAAGAATTTTAACGGTTTTCTTGTATCTACGAACGCCAGAATGCATAAAATTGACCTAAACGTCTCCTTTTCCTATTCTGAGCCGATTCTGCATGCTTTAAGTGTGTTTGGTGGCTCAGAACCATCAAAAAACGTTGAAATACAGTTCAAATTCAATAAAAATCGACAAAAATACAGTTTCTAGCTAAAATTTGATGGTTTCGTTGCACTTTCCGAGCCCGTAGGGTATCTGATTGGCTTAAAAGTACAAGAAAACACTTCAAAAGTGACGTTTCTGAAGAATTTTAACAGTTTTCTTGTATCTACGAACGCCAGAATGCATAAAATTGACCTAAACGTCTCCTTTTTCTATTCTGAGTCGATTCTGCATGCTTTAAGTGTGTTTGGTGGCTCAGAACCATCAAAAAACGTTGAAATATAGTTCAAATTCAATAAAAATCGACAAAAATACAGTTTCTAGCTAAAATTTGATGGTTTCGTTGCACTTTCCGAGCCCGTAGGGTATCTGATTGGCTTAAAAGTACAAGAAAACACTTCAAAAGTGACGTTTCTGAAGAATTTTAACAGTTTTCTTGTATCTACGAACGCCAGAATGCATAAAATTGACCTAAACGTCTCCTTTTCCTATTCTGAGTCGATTCTGCATGCTTTAAGTGTGTTTGGTGGCTCAGAACCATCAAAAAACGTTGAAATATAGTTCAAATTCAATAAAAATCGACAAAAATACAGTTTCTAGCTAAAATTTGATGGTTTCGTTGCACTTTCCGAGCCCGTAGGGTATCTGATTGGCTTAAAAGTACAAGAAAACACTTCAAAAGTGACGTTTCTGAAGAATTTTAACAGTTTTCTTGTATCTACGAACGTCAGAATGCATAAAATTGACCTAAACGTCTCCTTTTCCTATTCTGAGTCGATTCTGCATGCTTTAAGTGTGTTTGGTGGCTCAGAACCATCAAAAAACGTTGAAATATAGTTCAAATTCAATAAAAATCGACAAAAATACAGTTTCTAGCTAAAATTTGATGGTTTCGTTGCACTTTCCGAGCCCGTAGGGTATCTGATTGGCTTAAAAGTACAAGAAAACACTTCAAAAGTGACGTTTCTGAAGAATTTTAACAGTTTTCTTGTATCTACGAACGCCAGAATGCATAAAATTGACCTAAACGTCTCCTTTTCCTATTCTGAGTCGATTCTGCATGCTTTAAGTGTGTTTGGTGGCTCAGAACCATCAAAAAACGTTGAAATATAGTTCAAATTCAATAAAAATCGACAAAAATACAGTTTCTAGCTAAAATTTGATGGTTTCGTTGCACTTTCCGAGCCCGTAGGGTATCTGATTGGCTTAAAAGTACAAGAAAACACTTCAAAAGTGACGTTTCTGAAGAATTTTAACAGTTTTCTTGTATCTACGAACGCCAGAATGCATAAAATTGACCTAAACGTCTCCTTTTCCTATTCTGAGTCGATTCTGCATGCTTTAAGTGTGTTTGGTGGCTCAGAACCATCAAAAAACGTTGAAATATAGTTCAAATTCAATAAAAATCGACAAAAATACAGTTTCTAGCTAAAATTTGATGGTTTCGTTGCACTTTCCGAGCCCGTAGGGTATCTGATTGGCTTAAAAGTACAAGAAAACACTTCAAAAGTGACGTTTCTGAAGAATTTTAACAGTTTTCTTGTATCTACGAACGCCAGAATGCATAAAATTGACCTAAACGTCTCCTTTTCCTATTCTGAGTCGATTCTGCATGCTTTAAGTGTGTTTGGTGGCTCAGAACCATCAAAAAAACGTTGAAATATAGTTCAAATTCAATAAAAATCGACAAAAATACAGTTTCTAGCTAAAATTTGATGGTTTCGTTGCACTTTCGGAGCCCGTTGGGTATCTGATTGGCTTAAAAGTACAAGAAAACACTTCAAAAGTGACGTTTCTGAAGAATTTTAACAGTTTTCTTGTATCTACGAACGCCAGAATGCATAAAATTGACCTAAACGTCTCCTTTTCCTATTCTGAGTCGATTCTGCATGCTCTAAGTGTGTTTGGTGGCTCAGAACCATCAAAAAACGTTGAAATATAGTTCAAATTCAATAAAAATCGACAAAAATACAGTTTCTAGCTAAAATTTGATGGTTTCGTTGCACTTTCCGAGCCCATAGGGTATCTGATTGGCTTAAAAGTACAAGAAAACACTTCAAAAGTGACGTTTCTGAAGAATTTTAACAGTTTTCTTGTATCAACGAACGCCAGAATGCATAAAATTGACCTAAACGTCTCCTTTTCCTATTCTGAGTCGATTCTGCATGCTTTAAGTGTGTTTGGTGGCTCAAAACCATCAAAAAACATTGAAATATAGTTCAAATTCAATAAAAATCGACAAAAATACAGTTTCTAGCTAAAATTTGATGGTTTCGTTTCACTTTCCGAGCCCGTAGGGTATCTGATTGGCTTAAAAGTACAAGAAAACACTTCAAAAGTGACGTTTCTGAAGAATTTTAACAGTTTTCTTGTATCTACGAACGCCAGAATGCATAAAATTGACCTAAACGTCTCCTTTTCCTATTCTGAGTCGATTCTGCATGCTTTAAGTGTGTTTGGTGGCTCAGAACCATCAAAAAACGTTGAAATATAGTTCAAATTCAATAAAAATCGACAAAAATACAGTTTCTAGCTAAAATTTGATGGTTTCGTTGCACTTTCCGAGCCCGTAGGGTATCTGATTGGCTTAAAAGTACAAGAAAACACTTCAAAAGTGACGTTTCTGAAGAATTTTAACAGTTTTCTTGTATCTACGAACGCCAGAATGCATAAAATTGACCTAAACGTCTCCTTTTCCTATTCTGAGTCGATTCTGCATGCTTTAAGTGTGTTTGGTGGCTCAGAACCATCAAAAAACGTTGAAATATAGTTCAAATTCAATAAAAATCGACAAAAATACAGTTTCTAGCTAAAGTTTGATGGTTTCGTTGCACTTTCCGAGCCCGTAGGGTATCTGATTGGCTTAAAAGTACAAGAAAACACTTCAAAAGTGACGTTTCTGAAGAATTTTAACAGTTTTCTTGTATCTACGAACGCCAGAATGCATAAAATTGACCTAAACGTCTCCTTTTCCTATTCTGAGTCGATTCTGCATGCTTTAAGTGTGTTTGGTGGCTCAGAACCATCAAAAAACGTTGAAATATAGTTCAAATTCAATAAAATCGACAAAAATACAGTTTCTAGCTAAATTTGATGGTTTCGTTGCACTTTCCGAGCCCGTAGGGTATCTGATTGGCTTAAAAGTACAAGAAAACACTTCAAAAGTGACGTTTCTGAAGAATTTTAACAGTTTTCTTGTATCTACGAACGCCAGAATGCATAAAATTGACCTAAACGTCTCCTTTTCCTATTCTGAGTCGATTCTGCATGCTTTAAGTGTGTTTGGTGGCTCAGAACCATCAAAAAACGTTGAAATATAGTTCAAATTCAATAAAAATCGACAAAAATACTGTTTCTAGCTAAAATTTGATGGTTTCGTTGCACTTTCCGAGCCCGTAGGGTATCTGATTGGTTTAAAAGTACAAGAAAACACTTCAAAAGTGACGTTTCTGAAGAATTTTAACAGTTTTCTTGTATCTACGAACGCCAGAATGCATAAAATTGACCTAAACGTCTCCTTTTCCTATTCTGAGTCGATTCTGCATGCTTTAAGTGTGTTTGGTGGCTCAGAACCATCAAAAAACGTTGAAATATAGTTCAAATTCAATAAAAATCGACAAAAATACAGTTTCTAGCTAAAATTTGATGGTTTCGTTGCACTTTCCGAGCCCGTAGGGTATCTGATTGGCTTAAAAGTACAAGAAAACACTTCAAAAGTGACGTTTCTGAAGAATTTTAACAGTTTTCTTGTATCTACGAACGCCAGAATGCATAAAATTGACCTAAACGTCTCCTTTTCCTATTCTGAGTCGATTCTGCATGGTTTAAGTGTGTTTGGTGGCTCAGAACCATCAAAAAACGTTGAAATATAGTTCAAATTCAATAAAAATCGACAAAAATACAGTTTCTAGCTAAAATTTGATGGTTTCGTTGCACTTTCCGAGCCCGTAGGGTATCTGATTGGCTTAAAAGTACAAGAAAACACTTCAAAAGTGACGTTTCTGAAGAATTTTAACAGTTTTCTTGTATCTACGAACGCCAGAATGCATAAAATTGACCTAAACGTCTCCTTTTCCTATTCTGAGTCGATTCTGCATGCTTTAAGTGTGTTTGGTGGCTCAGAACCATCAAAAAACGTTGAAATATAGTTCAAATTCAATAAAAATCGACAAAAATACAGTTTCTAGCTAAAATTTGATGGTTTCGTTGCACTTTCCGAGCCCGTAGGGTATCTGATTGGCTTAAAAGTACAAGAAAACACTTCAAAAGTGACGTTTCTGAAGAATTTTAACAGTTTTCTTGTATCTACGAACGCCAGAATGCATAAAATTGACCTAAACGTCTCCTTTTCCTATTCTGAGTCGATTCTGCATGCTTTAAGTGTGTTTGGTGGCTCAGAACCATCAAAAAACGTTGAAATATAGTTCAAATTCAATAAAAATCGACAAAAATACAGTTTCTAGCTAAAATTTGATGGTTTCGTTGCACTTTCCGAGCCCGTAGGGTATCTGATTGGCTTAAAAGTACAAGAAAACACTTCAAAAGTGACGTTTCTGAAGAATTTTAACAGTTATCTTGTATCTACGAACGCCAGAATGCATAAAATTGACCTAAACGTCTCCTTTTCCTATTCTGAGTCGATTCTGCATGCTTTAAGTGTGTTTGGTGGCTCAGAACCATCAAAAAACGTTGAAATATAGTTCAAATTCAATAAAAATCGACAAAAATACAGTTTCTAGCTAAAATTTGATGGTTTCGTTGCACTTTCGGAGCCCGTAGGGTATCTGATTGGCTTAAAAGTACAAGAAAACACTTCAAAAGTGACGTTTCTGAAGAATTTTAACAGTTTTCTTGTATCTACGAACGCCAGAATGCATAAAATTGACCTAAACGTGTCCTTTTCCTATTTTGAGTCGATTCTGCATGCTTTAAGTGTGTTTGGTGGCTCAGAACCATCAAAAAACGTTGAAATATAGTTCAAATTCAATAAAAATCGACAAAAATACAGTTTCTAGCTAAAATTTGATGGTTTCGTTGCACTTTCCGAGCCCGTAGGGTATCTGATTGGCTTAAAAGTACAAGAAAACACTTCAAAAGTGACGTTTCTGAAGAATTTTAACAGTTTTCTTGTATCTACGAACGCCAGAATGCATAAATTTGACCTAAACGTCTCCTTTTCCTATTCTGAGTCGATTCTGCATGCTTTAAGTGTGTTTGGTGGCTCAGAACCATCAAAAAACGTTGAAATATAGTTCAAATTCAATAAAAATCGACAAAAATACAGTTTCTAGCTAAAATTTGATGGTTTCGTTGCACTTTCCGAGCCCGTAGGGTATCTGATTGGCTTAAAAGTACAAGAAAACACTTCAAAAGTGACGTTTCTGAAGAATTTTAACAGTTTTCTTGTATCTACGAACGCCAGAATGCATAAAATTGACCTAAACGTCTCATTTTCCTATTCTGAGTCGATTCTGCATGCTTTAAGTGTGTTTGGTGGCTCAGAACCATCAAAAAACGTTGAAATATAGTTCAAATTCAATAAAAATCGACAAAAATACAGTTTCTAGCTAAAATTTGATGGTTTCGTTGCACTTTCCGAGCCCGTAGGGTATCTGATTGGCTTAAAAGTACAAGAAAACACTTCAAAAGTGACGTTTCTGAAGAATTTTAACAGTTTTCTTGTATCTACGAACGCCAGAATGCTTAAAATTGACCTAAACGTCTCCTTTTCCTATTCTGAGTCGATTCTGCATGCTTTAAGTGTGTTTGGTGGCTCAGAACCATCAAAAAACGTTGAAATATAGTTCAAATTCAATAAAAATCGACAAAAATACAGTTTCTAGCTAAAATTTGATGGTTTCGTTGCACTTTCCGAGCCCGTAGGGTATCTGATTGGCTTAAAAGTACAAGAAAACACTTCAAAAGTGACGTTTCTGAAGAATTTTAACAGTTTTCTTGTATCTACGAACGCCAGAATGCATAAAATTGACCTAAACGTCTCCTTTTCCTATTCTGAGTCGATTCTGCATGCTTTAAGTGTGTTTGGTGGCTCAGAACCATCAAAAAACGTTGAAATATAGTTCAAATTCAATAAAAATCGACAAAAATACAGTTTCTAGCTAAAATTTGATGGTTTCGTTGCACTTTCCGAGCCCGTAGGGTGTCTGATTGGCTTAAAAGTACAAGAAAACACTTCAAAAGTGACGTTTCTGAAGAATTTTAACAGTTTTCTTGTATCTACGAACGCCAGAATGCATAAAATTGACCTAAACGTCTCCTTTTCCTATTCTGAGTCGATTCTGCATGCTTTAAGTGTGTTTGGTGGCTCAGAACCATCAAAAAACGTTGAAATATAGTTCAAATTCAATAAAAATCGACAAAAATACAGTTTCTAGCTAAAATTTGATGGTTTCGTTGCACTTTCCGAGCCCTTAGGGTATCTGATTGGCTTAAAAGTACAAGAAAACACTTCAAAAGTGACGTTTCTGAAGAATTTTAACAGTTTTCTTGTATCTACGAACGCCAGAATGCATAAAATTGACCTAAACGTCTCCTTTTCCTATTCTGAGTCGATTCTGCATGCTTTAAGTGTGTTTGGTGGCTCAGAACCATCAAAAAACGTTGAAATA
The DNA here is from genome assembly GCF_036711695.1 of Zophobas morio. Classification (NCBI taxonomy): domain Eukaryota; kingdom Metazoa; phylum Arthropoda; class Insecta; order Coleoptera; family Tenebrionidae; genus Zophobas; species Zophobas morio. The sequence goes on along the minus strand of NW_026973272.1, from coordinate 27,645 downwards.
TAGTTCAAATTCAATAAAAATCGACAAAAATACAGTTTCTAGCTAAAATTTGATGGTTTCGTTGCACTTTCCGAGCCCGTAGGGTATCTGATTGGCTTAAAAGTACAAGAAAACACTTCAAAAGTGACGTTTCTGAAGAATTTTAACAGTTTTCTTGTATCTACGAACGCCAGAATGCATAAAATTGACCTAAACGTCTCCTTTTCCTATTCTGAGTCGATTCTGCATGCTTTAAGTGTGTTTGGTGGCTCAGAACCATCAAAAAACGTTGAAATATAGTTCAAATTCAATAAAAATCGACAAAAATACAGTTTCTAGCTAAAATTTGACGGTTTCGTTGCACTTTCCGAGCCCGTAGGGTATCTGATTGGCTTAAAAGTACAAGAAAACACTTCAAAAGTGACGTTTCTGAAGAATTTTAACAGTTTTCTTGTATCTACGAACGCCAGAATGCATAAAATCGACCTAATCGTCTCCTTTTCCTATTCTGAGTCGATTCTGCATGCTTTAAGTGTGTTTGGTGGCTCAGAACCATCAAAAAACGTTGAAATATAGTTCAAATTCAATAAAAATCGACAAAAATACAGTTTCTAGCTAAAATTTGATGGTTTCGTTGCACTTTCCGAGCCCGTAGGGTATCTGATTGGCTTAAAAGTACAAGAAAACACTTCAAAAGTGACGTTTCTGAAGAATTTTAACAGTTTTCTTGTATCTACGAACGCCAGAATGCATAAAATTGACCTAAACGTCTCCTTTTCCTATTCTGAGTCGATTCTGCATGCTTTAAGTGTGTTTGGTGGCTCAGAACCATCAAAAAACGTTGAAATATAGTTCAAATTCAATAAAAATCGACAAAAATACAGTTTCTAGCTAAAATTTGATGGTTTCGTTGCACTTTCCGAGCCCGTAGGGTATCTGATTGGCTTAAAAGTACAAGAAAACACTTCAAAAGTGACGTTTCTGAAGAATTTTAACAGTTTTCTTGTATCTACGAACGCCAGAATGCATAAAATTGACCTAAACGTCTCCTTTTCCTATTCTGAGTCGATTCTGCATGCTTTAAGTGTGTTTGGTGGCTCAGAACCATAAAAAAACGTTGAAATATAGTTCAAATTCAATAAAAATCGACAAAAATACAGTTTCTAGCTAAAATTTGATGGTTTCGTTGCACTTTCCGAGCCCGTAGGGTATCTGATTGGCTTAAAAGTACAAGAAAACACTTCAAAAGTGACGTTTCTGAAGAATTTTAACAGTTTTCTTGTATCTACGAACGCCAGAATGCATAAAATTGACCTAAACTTCTCCTTTTCCTATTCTGAGTCGATTCTGCATGCTTTAAGTGTGTTTGGTGGCTCAGAACCATCAAAAAACGTTGAAATATAGTTCAAATTCAATAAAAATCGACAAAAATACAGTTTCTAGCTAAAATTTGATGGTTTCGTTGCACTTTCCGAGCCCGTAGGGTATCTGATTGGCTTAAAAGTACAAGAAAACACTTCAAAAGTGACGTTTCTGAAGAATTTTAACAGTTTTCTTGTATCTACGAACGCCAGAAAGCATAAAATTGACCTAAACGTCTCCTTTTCCTATTCTGAGTCGATTCTGCATGCTTTAAGTGTGTTTGGTGGCTCAGAACCATCAAAAAACGTTGAAATATAGTTCAAATTCAATAAAAATCGACAAAAATACAGTTTCTAGCTAAAATTTGATGGGTTCGTTGCACTTTCCGAGCCCGTAGGGTATCTGATTGGCTTAAAAGTACAAGAAAACACTTCAAAAGTGACGTTTCTGAAGAATTTTAACAGTTTTCTTGTATCTACGAACGCCAGAATGCATAAAATTGACCTAAACGTCTCCTTTTCCTATTCTGAGTCGATTCTGCATGCTTTAAGTGTGTTTGGTGGCTCAGAACCATCAAAAAACGTTGAAATATAGTTCAAATTCAATAAAAATCGACAAAAATACAGTTCCTAGCTAAAATTTGATGGTTTCGTTGCACTTTCCGAGCCCGTAGAGTATCTGATTGGCTTAAAAGTACAAGAAAACACTTCAAAAGTGACGTTTCTGAAGAATTTTAACAGTTTTCTTGTATCTACGAACGCCAGAATGCATAAAATTGACCTAAACGTCTCCTTTTCCTATTCTGAGTCGATTCTGCATGCTTTAAGTGTGTTTGGTGGCTCAGAACCATCAAAAAACGTTGAAATATAGTTCAAATTCAATAAAAATCGACAAAAATACAGTTTCTAGCTAAAATTTGATGGTTTCGTTGCACTTTCCGAGCCCGTAGGGTATCTGATTGGCTTAAAAGTACAAGAAAACACTTCAAAAGTGACGTTTCTGAAGAATTTTAACAGTTTTCTTGTATCTACGAACGCCAGAATGCATAAAATTGTACCTAAACGTCTCCTTTTCCTATTCTGAGTCGATTCTGCATGCTTTAAGTGTGTTTGGTGGCTCAGAACCATCAAAAAACGTTGAAATATAGTTCAAATTCAATAAAAATCGACAAAAATACAGTTTCTAGCTAAAATTTGATGGTTTCGTTGCACTTTCCGAGCCCGTAGGTTATCTGATTGGCTTAAAAGTACAAGAAAACACTTCAAAAGTGACGTTTCTGAAGAATTTTAACAGTTTTCTTGTATCTACGAACGCCAGAATGCATAAAATTGACCTAAACGTCTCCTTTTCCTATTCTGAGTCGATTCTGCATGCTTTAAGTGTGTTTGGTGGCTCAGAACCATCAAAAAACGTTGAAATATAGTTCAAATTCAATAAAAATCGACAAAAATACAGTTTCTAGCTAAAATTTGATGGTTTCGTTGCGCTTTCCGAGCCCGTTGGGTATCTGATTGGCTTAAAAGTACAAGAAAACACTTCAAAAGTGACGTTTCTGAAGAATTTTAACAGTTTTCTTGTATCTACGAACGCCAGAATGCATAAAATTGACCTAAACGTCTCCTTTTCCTATTCTGAGTCGATTCTGCATGCTTTAAGTGTGTTTGGTGGCTCAGAACCATCAAAAAACGTTGAAATATAGTTCAAATTCAATAAAAATCGACAAAAATACAGTTTCTAGCTAAAATTTGATGGTTTCGTTGCACTTTCCGAGCCCGTTGGGTATCTGATTGGCTTAAAAGTACAAGAAAACACTTCAAAAGTGACGTTTCTGAAGAATTTTAACAGTTTTCTTGTATCTACGAACGCCAGAATGCATAAAATTGACCTAAACGTCTCCTTTTCCTATTCTGAGTCGATTCTGCATGCTTTAAGTGTGTTTGGTGGCTCAGAACCATCAAAAAACGTTGAAATATAGTTCAAATTCAATAAAAATCGACAAAAATACAGTTTCTAGCTAAAATTTGATGGTTTCGTTGCACTTTCCGAGCCCGTTGGGTATCTGATTGGCTTAAAAGTACAAGAAAACACTTCAAAAGTGACGTTTCTGAAGAATTTTAACAGTTTTCTTGTATCTACGAACGCCAGAATGCATAAAATTGACCTAAACGTCTCCTTTTCCTATTCTGAGTCGATTCTGCATGCTTTAAGTGTGTTTGGTGGCTCAGAACCATCAAAAAACGTTGAAATATAGTTCAAATTCAATAAAAATCGACAAAAATACAGTTTCTAGCTAAAATTTGATGGTTTCGTTGCACTTTCCGAGCCCGTAGGGTATCTGATTGGCTTAAAAGTACAAGAAAACACTTCAAAAGTGACGTTTCTGAAGAATTTTAACAGTTTTCTTGTATCTACGAACGCCAGAATGCATAAAATTGACCTAAACGTCTCCTTTTCCTATTCTGAGTCGATTCTGCATGCTTTAAGTGTGTTTGGTGGCTCAGAACCATCAAAAAACCTTGAAATATAGTTCAAATTCAATAAAAATCGACAAAAATACAGTTTCTAGCTAAAATTTGATGGTTTCGTTGCACTTTCCGAGCCCGTAGGGTATCTGATTGGCTTAAAAGTACAAGAAAACACTTCAAAAGTGACGTTTCTGAAGAATTTTAACAGTTTTCTTGTATCTACGAACGCCAGAATGCATAAAATTGACCTAAACGTCTCCTTTTCCTATTCTGAGTCGATTCTGCATGCTTTAAGTGTGTTTGGTGGCTCAGAACCATCAAAAAACGTTGAAATATAGTTCAAATTCAATAAAAATCGACAAAAATACAGTTTCTAGCTAAAATTTGATGGTTTCGTTGCACTTTCCGAGCCCGTAGGGTATCTGATTGGCTTAAAAGTACAAGAAAACACTTCAAAAGTGACGTTTCTGAAGAATTTTAACAGTTTTCTTGTATCTACGAACGCCAGAATGCATAAAATTGACCTAAACGTCTCCTTTTCCTATTCTGAGTCGATTCTGCATGCTTTAAGTGTGTTTGGTGGCTCAGAACCATCAAAAAACGTTGAAATATAGTTCAAATTCAATAAAAATCGAAAAAAATACAGTTTCTAGCTAAAATTTGATGGTTTCGTTGCACTTTCCGAGCCCGTAGGGTATCTGATTGGCTTAAAAGTACAAGAAAACACTTCAAAAGTGACGTTTCTGAAGAATTTTAACAGTTTTCTTGTATCTACGAAAGCCAGAATGCATAAAATTGACCTAAACTTCTCCTTTTCCTATTCTGAGTCGATTCTGCATGCTTTAAGTGTGTTTGGTGGCTCAGAACCATCAAAAAACGTTGAAATATAGTTCAAATTCAATAAAAATCGACAAAAATACAGTTTCTAGCTAAAATTTGATGGTTTCGTTGCACTTTCCGAGCCCGTAGGGTATCTGATTGGCTTAAAAGTACAAGAAAACACTTCAAAAGTGACGTTTCTGAAGAATTTTAACAGTTTTCTTGTATCTACGAACGCCAGAAAGCATAAAATTGACCTAAACGTCTCCTTTTCCTATTCTGAGTCGATTCTGCATGCTTTAAGTGTGTTTGGTGGCTCAGAACCATCAAAAAACGTTGAAATATAGTTCAAATTCAATAAAAATCGACAAAAATACAGTTTCTAGCTAAAATTTGATGGTTTCGTTGCACTTTCCGAGCCCGTAGGGTATCTGATTGGCTTAAAAGTACAAGAAAACACTTCAAAAGTGACGTTTCTGAAGAATTTTAACAGTTTTCTTGTATCTACGAACGCCAGAATGCATAAAATTGACCTAAACGTCTCCTTTTCCTATTCTGAGTCGATTCTGCATGCTTTAAGTGTGTTTGGTGGCTCAGAACCATCAAAAAACGTTGAAATATAGTTCAAATTCAATAAAAATCGACAAAAATACAGTTTCTAGCTAAAATTTGATGGTTTCGTTGCACTTTCCGAGCCCGTAGGTTATCTGATTGGCTTAAAAGTACAAGAAAACACTTCAAAAGTGACGTTTCTGAAGAATTTTAACAGTTTTCTTGTATCTACGAACGCCAGAATGCATAAAATTGACCTAAACGTCTCCTTTTCCTATTCTGAGTCGATTCTGCATGCTTTAAGTGTGTTTGGTGGCTCAGAACCATCAAAAAACGTTGAAATATAGTTCAAATTCAATAAAAATCGACAAAAATACAGTTTCTAGCTAAAATTTGATGGTTTCGTTGCACTTTCCGAGCCCATAGGGTATCTGATTGGCTTAAAAGTACAAGAAAACACTTCAAAAGTGACGTTTCTGAAGAATTTTAACAGTTTTCTTGTATCTACGAACGCCAGAATGCATAAAATTGACCTAAACGTCTCCTTTTCCTATTCTGAGTCGATTCTGCATGCTTTAAGTGTGTTTGGTGGCTCAGAACCATCAAAAAACGTTGAAATATAGTTCAAATTCAATAAAAATCGACAAAAATACAGTTTCTAGCTAAAATTTGATGGTTTCGTTGCACTTTCCGAGCCCGTAGGGTATCTGATTGGCTTAAAAGTACAAGAAAACACTTCAAAAGTGACGTTTCTGAAGAATTTTAACAGTTTTCTTGTATCTACGAACGCCAGAATGCATAAAATTGACCTAAACGTCTCCTTTTCCTATTCTGAGTCGATTCTGCATGCTTTAAGTGTGTTTGGTGGCTCAGAACCATCAAAAAACGTTGAAATATAGTTCAAATTCAATAAAAATCGACAAAAATACAGTTTCTAGCTAAAATTTGATGGTTTCGTTGCACTTTCCGAGCCCATAGGGTATCTGATTGGCTTAAAAGTACAAGAAAACACTTCAAAAGTGACGTTTCTGAAGAATTTTAACAGTTTTCTTGTATCTACGAACGCCAGAATGCATAAAATTGACCTAAACGTCTCCTTTTCCTATTCTGAGTCGATTCTGCATGCTTTAAGTGTGTTTGGTGGCTCAGAACCATCAAAAAACGTTGAAATATAGTTCAAATTCAATAAAAATCGACAAAAATACAGTTTCTAGCTAAAATTTGATGGTTTCGTTGCACTTTCCGAGCCCGTAGGGTATCTGATTGGCTTAAAAGTACAAGAAAACACTTCAAAAGTGACGTTTCTGAAGAATTTTAACAGTTTTCTTGTATCTACGAACGCCAGAATGCATAAAATTGACCTAAACGTCTCCTTTTCCTATTCTGAGTCGATTCTGCATGCTTTAAGTGTGTTTGGTGGCTCAGAACCATCAAAAAACGTTGAAATATAGTTCAAATTCAATAAAAATCGACAAAAATACAGTTTCTAGCTAAAATTTGATGGTTTCGTTGCACTTTCCGAGCCCGTTGGGTATCTGATTGGCTTAAAAGTACAAGAAAACACTTCAAAAGTGACGTTTCTGAAGAATTTTAACAGTTTTCTTGTATCTACGAACGCCAGAATGCATAAAATTGACCTAAACGTCTCCTTTTCCTATTCTGAGTCGATTCTGCATGCTTTAAGTGTGTTTGGTGGCTCAGAACCATCAAAAAACGTTGAAATATAGTTCAAATTCAATAAAAATCGACAAAAATACAGTTTCTAGCTAAAATTTGATGGTTTCGTTGCACTTTCCGAGCCCGTAGGGTATCTGATTGGCTTAAAAGTACAAGAAAACACTTCAAAAGTGACGTTTCTGAAGAATTTTAACAGTTTTCTTGTATCTACGAACGCCAGAATGCATAAAATTGACCTAAACGTCTCCTTTTCCTATTCTGAATCGATTCTGCATGCTTTAAGTGTGTTTTGTGGCTCAGAACCATCAAAAAACGTGGAAATATAGTTCAAATTCAATAAAAATCGACAAAAATACAGTTTCTAGCTAAAATTTGATGGTTTCTTTGCACTTTCCGAGCCCGTAGGGTATCTGATTGGCTTAAAAGTACAAGAAAACACTTCAAAAGTGACGTTTCTGAAGAATTTTAACAGTTTTCTTGTATCTACGAACGCCAGAATGCATAAAATTGACCTAAACGTCTCCTTTTCCTATTCTGAGTCGATTCTGCATGCTTTAAGTGTGTTTGGTGGCTCAGAACCATCAAAAAACGTTGAAATATAGTTCAAATTCAATAAAAATCGACAAAAATACAGTTTCTGGCTAAAATTTGATGGTTTCGTTGCACTTTCCGAGCCCGCAGGGTATCTGATTGGCTTAAAAGTACAAGAAAACACTTCAAAAGTGACGTTTCTGAAGAATTTTAACAGTTTTCTTGTATCTACGAACGCCAGAATGCATAAAATTGACCTAAACGTCTCCTTTTCCTATTCTGAGTCGATTCTGCATGCTTTAAGTGTGTTTGGTGGCTCAGAACCATCAAAAAACGTTGAAATATAGTTCAAATTCAATAAAAATCGACAAAAATGCAGTTTCTAACTAAAATTTGATGGTTTCGTTGCACTTTCCGAGCCCGTAGGGTATCTGATTGGCTTAAAAGTACAAGAAAACACTTCAAAAGTGACGTTTCTGAAGAATTTTAACAGTTTTCTTGTATCTACGAACGCCAGAATGCATAAAATTGACCTAAACGTCTCCTTTTCCTATTCTGAGTCGATTCTGCATGCTTTAAGTGTGTTTGGTGGCTCAGAACCATCAAAAAACGTTGAAATATAGTTCAAATTCAATAAAAATCGACAAAAATACAGTTTCTAGCTAAAATTTGATGGTTTCGTTGCACTTTCCGAGCCCGTAGGGTATCTGATTGGCTTAAAAGTACAAGAAAACACTTCAAAAGTGACGTTTCTGAAGAATTTTAACAGTTTTCTTGTATCTACGAACGCCAGAATGCATAAAATTGACCTAAACGTCTCCTTTTCCTATTCTGAGTCGATTCTGCATGCTTTAAGTGTGTTTGGTGGCTCAGAACCATCAAAAAACGTTGAAATATAGTTCAAATTCAATAAAAATCGACAAAAATACAGTTTCTAGCTAAAATTTGATGGTTTCGTTGCACTTTCCGAGCCCATAGGGTATCTGATTGGCTTAAAAGTACAAGAAAACACTTCAAAAGTGACGTTTCTGAAGAATTTTAACAGTTTTCTTGTATCTACGAACGCCAGAATGCATAAAATTGAACTAAACGTCTCCTTTTCCTATTCTGAGTCGATTCTGCATGCTTTAAGTGTGTTTGGTGGCTCAGAACCATCAAAAAACGTTGAAATATAGTTCAAATTCAATAAAAATCGACAAAAATACAGTTTCTAGCTAAAATTTGATGGTTTCGTTGCACTTTCCGAGCCCGTAGGGTATCTGATTGGCTTAAAAGTACAAGAAAACACTTCAAAAGTGACGTTTCTGAAGAATTTTAACAGTTTTCTTGTATCTACGAACGCCAGAATGCATAAAATTGACCTAAACGTCTCCTTTTCCTATTCTGAGTCGATTCTGCATGCTTTAAGTGTGTTTGGTGGCTCAGAACCATCAAAAAACGTTGAAATATAGTTCAAATTCAATAAAAATCTACAAAAATACAGTTTCTAGCTAAAATTTGATGGTTCCGTTGCACTTTCCGAGCCCGTAGGGTATTTGATTGGCTTAAAAGTACAAGAAAACACTTCAAAAGTGACGTTTCTGAAGAATTTTAACAGTTTTCTTGTATCTACGAACGCCAGAATGCATAAAATTGACCTAAACGTCTCCTTTTCCTATTCTGAGTCGATTCTGCATGCTTTAAGTGTGTTTGGTGGCTCAGAACCATCAAAAAACGTTGAAATATAGTTCAAATTCAATAAAAATCGACAAAAATACAGTTTCTAGCTAAAATTTGATGGTTTCGTTGCACTTTCCGAGCCCGTTGGGTATCTGATTGGCTTAAAAGTACAAGAAAACACTTCAAAAGTGACGTTTCTGAAGAATTTTAACAGTTTTCTTGTATCTACGAACGCCAGAATGCATAAAATTGACCTAAACGTCTCCTTTTCCTATTCTGAGTCGATTCTGCATGCTTTAAGTGTGTTTGGTGGCTCAGAACCATCAAAAAACGTTGAAATATAGTTCAAATTCAATAAAAATCGACAAAAATACAGTTTCTAGCTAAAATTTGATGGTTTCGTTGCACTTTCCGAGCCCGTAGGGTATCTGATTGGCTTAAAAGGACAAGAAAACACTTCAAAAGTGACGTTTCTTAAGAATTTTAACAGTTTTCTTGTATCTACGAACGCCAGAATGCATAAAATTGACCTAAACGTCTCCTTTTCCTATTCTGAGTCGATTCTGCATGCTTTAAGTGTGTTTGGTGGCTCAGAACCATCAAAAAACGTTGAAATATAGTTCAAATTCAATAAAAATCGACAAAAATACAGTTTCTAGCTAAAATTTGATGGTTTCGTTGCACTTTCCGAGCCCGTAGGGTATCTGATTGGCTTAAAAGTACAAGAAAACACTTCAAAAGTGACGTTTCTGAAGAATTTTAACAGTTTTCTTGTATCTACGAACGCCAGAATGCATAAAATTGACCTAAACGTCTCCTTTTCCTATTCTGAATCGATTCTGCATGCTTTAAGTGTGTTTGGTGGCTCAGAACCATCAAAAAACGTTGAAATATAGTTCAAATTCAATAAAAATCGACAAAAGTACAGTTTCTAGCTAAAATTTGATGGTTTCGTTGCACTTTCCGAGCCCGTAGGGTATCTGATTGGCTTAAAAGTACAAGAAAACACTTCAAAAGTGACGTTTCTGAAGAATTTTAACAGTTTTCTTGTATATACGAACGCCAGAATGCATAAAATTGACCTAAACGTCTCCTTTTCCTATTCTGAGTCGATTCTGCATGCTTTAAGTGTGTTTGGTGGCTCAGAACCATCAAAAAACGTTGAAATATAGTTCAAATTCAATAAAAATCGACAAAAATACAGTTTCTAGCTAAAATTTGATGGTTTCGTTGCACTTTCCGAGCCCGTAGGGTATCTGATTGGCTTAAAAGTACAAGAAAACACTTCAAAAGTGACGTTTCTGAAGAATTTTAACAGTTTTCTTGTATCTACGAACGCCAGAATGCATAAAATTGACCTAAACGTCTCCTTTTCCTATTCTGAGTCGATTCTGCATGCTTTAAGTGTGTTTGGTGGCTCAGAACCATCAAAAAACGTTGAAATATAGTTCAAATTCAATAAAAATCGACAAAAATACAGTTTCTAGCTAAAATTTGTTGGTTTCGTTGCACTTTCCGAGCCCGTAGGGTATCTGATTGGCTTAAAAGTACAAGAAAACACTTCAAAAGTGACGTTTCTGAAGAATTTTAACAGTTTTCTTGTATCTACGAACGCCAGAATGCATAAAATTGACCTAAACGTCTCCTTTTCCTATTCTGAGTCGATTCTGCATGCTTTAAGTGTGTTTGGTGGCTCAGAACCATCAAAAAACTCTGAAATATAGTTCAAATTCAATAAAAATCGACAAAAATACAGTTTCTAGCTAAAATTTGATGGTTTCGTTGCACTTTCCGAGCCCGTAGGGTATCTGATTGGCTTAAAAGTACAAGAAAACACTTCAAAAGTGACGTTTCTGAAGAATTTTAACAGTTTTCTTGTATCTACGAACGCCAGAATGCATAAAATTGACCTAAACGTCTCCTTTTCCTATTCTGAGTCGATTCTGCATGCTTTAAGTGTGTTTGGTGGCTCAGAACCATCAAAAAACTTTGAAATATAGTTCAAATTCAATAAAAATCGACAAAAATACAGTTTCTAGCTAAAATTTGATGGTTTCGTTGCACTTTCCGAGCCCGTAGGGTTTCTGATTGGCTTAAAAGTACAAGAAAACACTTCAAAAGTGACGTTTCTGAAGAATTTTAACAGTTTTCTTGTATCTACGAACGCCAGAATGCATAAAATTGACCTAAACGTCTCCTTTTCCTATTCCGAGTCGATTCTGCATGCTTTAAGTGTGTTTGGTGGCTCAGAACCATCAAAAAACGTTGAAATATACTTCAAATTCAATAAAAATCGACAAAAATACAGTTTCTAGCTAAAATTTGATGGTTTCGTTGCACTTTCCGAGCCCGTAGGGTATCTGATTGGCTTAAAAGTACAAGAAAACACTTCAAAAATGACGTTTCTGAAGAATTTTAACAGTTTTCTTGTATCTACGAACGCCAGAATGCATAAAATTGACCTAAACGTCTCCTTTTCCTATTCTGAGTCGATTCTGCATGCTTTAAGTGTGTTTGGTGGCTCAGAACCATCAAAAAACGTTGAAATATAGTTCAAATTCAATAAAAATCGACAAAAATTCAGTTTCTAGCTAAAATTTGATGGTTTCGTTGCACTTTCCGAGCCCATAGGGTATCTGATTGGCTTAAAAGTACAAGAAAACACTTCAAAAGTGACGTTTCTGAAGAATTTTAACAGTTTTCTTGTATCTACGAACGCCAGAATGCATAAAATTGACCTAAACGTCTCCTTTTCCTATTCTGAGTCGATTCTGCATGCTTTAAGTGTGTTTGGTGGCTCAGAACCATCAAAAAACGTTGAAATATAGTTCAAATTCAATAAAAATCGACAAAAATACAGTTTCTAGCTAAAATTTGATGGTTTCGTTGCACTTTCCGAGCCCGTAGGGTATCTGATTGGCTTAAAAGTACAAGAAAACACTTCAAAAGTGACGTTTCTGAAGAATTTTAACAGTTTTCTTGTATCTACGAACGCCAGAATGCATAAAATTGACCTAAACGTCTCCTTTTCCTATTCTGAGTCGATTCTGCATGCTTTAAGTGTGTTTGGTGGCTCAGAACCATCAAAAAACGTTGAAATATAGTTCAAATTCAATAAAAATCGACAAAAATACAGTTTCTAGCTAAAATTTGATGGTTTCGTTGCACTTTCCGAGCCCGTAGGGTATCTGATTGGCTTAAAAGTACAAGAAAACACTTCAAAAGTGACGTTTCTGAAGAATTTTAACAGTTTTCTTGTATCTACGAACGCCAGAATGCATAAAATTGACCTAAACGTCTCCTTTTCCTATTCTGAGTCGATTCTGCATGCTTTAAGTGTGTTTGGTGGCTCAGAACCATCAAAAAACGTTGAAATATAGTTCAAATTCAATAAAAATCGACAAAAATACAGTTTCTAGCTAAAATTTGATGGTTTCGTTGCACTTTCCGAGCCCGTAGGGTATCTGATTGGCTTAAAAGTACAAGAAAACACTTCAAAAGTGACGTTTCTGAAGAATTTTAACAGTTTTCTTGTATCTACGAACGCCAGAATGCATAAAATTGACCTAAACGTCTCCTTTTCCTATTCTGAGTCGATTCTGCATGCTTTAAGTGTGTTTGGTGGCTCAGAACCATCAAAAAACGTTGAAATATAGTTCAAATTCAATAAAAATCGACAAAAATACAGTTTCTAGCTAAAATTTGATGGTTTCGTTGCACTTTCCGAGCCCGTAGGGTATCTGATTGGCTTAAAAGTACAAGAAAACACTTCAAAAGTGACGTTTCTGCAGAATTTTAACAGTTTTCTTGTATCTACGAACGCCAGAATGCATAAAATTGACCTAAACGTCTCCTTTTCCTATTCTGAGTCGATTCTGCATGCTTTAAGTGTGTTTGGTGGCTCAGAACCATCAAAAAACGTTGAAATATAGTTCAAATTCAATAAAAATCGACAAAAATACAGTTTCTAGCTAAAATTTGATGGTTTCGTTGCACTTTCCGAGCCCGTGGGGTATCTGATTGGCTTAAAAGTACAAGAAGACACTTCAAAAGTGACGTTTCTGAAGAATTTTAACAGTTTTCTTGTATCTACGAACGCCAGAATGCATAAAATTGACCTAAACGTCTCCTTTTCCTATTCTGAGTCGATTCTGCATGCTTTAAGTGTGTTTGGTGGCTCAGAACCATCAAAAAACGTTGAAATATAGTTCAAATTCAATAAAAATCGACAAAAATACAGTTTCTAGCTAAAATTTGATGGTTTCGTTGCACTTTCCGAGCCCGTAGGGTATCTGATTGGCTTAAAAGTACAAGAAAACACTTCAAAAGTGACGTTTCTGAAGAATTTTAACAGTTTTCTTGTATCTACGAACGCCAGAATGCATAAAATTGACCTAAACGTCTCCTTTTCCTATTCTGAGTCGATTCTGCATGCTTTAAGTGTGTTTGGTGGCTCAGAACCATCAAAAAACGTTGAAATATAGTTCAAATTCAATAAAAATCGACAAAAATGCAGTTTCTAACTAAAATTTGATGGTTTCGTTGCACTTTCCGAGCCCGTAGGGTATCTGATTGGCTTAAAAGTACAAGAAAACGCTTCAAAAGTGACGTTTCTAAAGAATTTTAACAGTTTTCTTGTATCTACGAACGCCAGAATGCATAAAATTGACCTAAACGTCTCCTTTTCCTATTCTGAGTCGATTCTGCATGCTTTAAGTGTGTTTGGTGGCTCAGAACCATCAAAAAACGTTGAAATATAGTTCAAATTCAATAAAAATCGACAAAAATACAGTTTCTAGCTAAAATTTGATGGTTTCGTTGCACTTTCCGAGCCCGTAGGGTATCTGATTGGCTTAAAAGTACAAGAAGACACTTCAAAAGTGACGTTTCTGAAGAATTTTAACAGTTTTCTTGTATCTACGAACGCCAGAATGCATAAAATTGACCTAAACGTCTCCTTTTCCTATTCTGAGTCGATTCTGCATGCTTTAAGTGTGTTTGGTGGCTCAGAACCATCAAAAAACGTTGAAATATAGTTCAAATTCAATAAAAATCGACAAAAATACAGTTTCTAGCTAAAATTTGATGGTTTCGTTGCACTTTCCGAGCCCGTAGGGTATCTGATTGGCTTAAAAGTACAAGAAAACACTTCAAAAGTGACGTTTCTGAAGAATTTTAACAGTTTTCTTGTATCTACGAACGCCAGAATGCATAAAATTGACCTAAACGTCTCCTTTTCCTATTCTGAGTCGATTCTGCATGCTTTAAGTGTGTTTGGTGGCTCAGAACCATCAAAAAACGTTGAAATATAGTTCAAATTCAATAAAAATCGACAAAAATGCAGTTTCTAACTAAAATTTGATGGTTTCGTTGCACTTTCCGAGCCCGTTGGGTATCTGATTGGCTTAAAAGTACAAGAAAACACTTCAAAAGTGACGTTTCTGAAGAATTTTAACAGTTTTCTTGTATCTACGAACGCCAGAATGCATAAAATTGACCTAAACGTCTCCTTTTCCTATTCTGAGTCGATTCTGCATGCTTTAAGTGTGTTTGGTGGCTCAGAACCATCAAAAAACGTTGAAATATAGTTCAAATTCAATAAAAATCGATAAAAATACAGTTTCTAGCTAAAATTTGATGGTTTCGTTGCACTTTCCGAGCCCGTAGGGTATCTGATTGGCTTAAAAGTACAAGAAAACACTTCAAAAGTGACGTTTCTAAAAAATTTTAACAGTTTTCTTGTATCTACGAACGCCAGAATGCATAAAATTGACCTAAACGTCTCCTTTTCCTATTCTGAGTCGATTCTGCATGCTTTAAGTGTGTTTGGTGGCTCAGAACCATCAAAAAACTTTGAAATATAGTTCAAATTCAATAAAAATCGACAAAAATACAGTTTCTAGCTAAAATTTGATGGTTTCGTTGCACTTTCCGAGCCCGTAGGGTATCTGATTGGCTTAAAAGTACAAGAAAACACTTCAAAAGTGACGTTTCTGAAGAATTTTAACAGTTTTCTTGTATCTACGAACGCCAGAATGCATAAAATTGACCTAAACGTCTCCTTTTCCTATTCTGAGTCGATTCTGCATGCTTTAAGTGTGTTTGGTGGCTCAGAACCATCAAAAAACGTTGAAATATAGTTCAAATTCAATAAAAATCGACAAAAATACAGTTTCTAGCTAAAATTTGATGGTTTCGTTGCACTTTCCGAGCCCGTAGGGTATCTGATTGGCTTAAAAGTACAAGAAAACACTTCAAAAGTGACGTTTCTGAAGAATTTTAACAGTTTTCTTGTATCTACGAACGCCAGAATGCATAAAATTGACCTAAACGTCTCCTTTTCCTATTCTGAGTCGATTCTGCATGCTTTAAGTGTGTTTGGTGGCTCAGAACCATCAAAAAACGTTGAAATATAGTTCAAATTCAATAAAATCGACAAAAATACAGTTTCTAGCTAAAATTTGATGGTTTCGTTGCACTTTCCGAGCCCGTAGGGTATCTGATTGGCTTAAAAGTACAAGAAAACAATTCAAAAGTGACGTTTCTGAAGAATTTTAACAGTTTTCTTGTATCTACGAACGCCAGAATGCATAAAATTGACCTAAACGTCTCCTTTTCCTATTCTGAGTCGATTCTGCATGCTTTAAGTGTGTTTGGTGGCTCAGAACCATCAAAAAACGTTGAAATATAGTTCAAATTCAATAAAAATCGACAAAAATACAGTTTCTAGCTAAAATTTGATGGTTTCGTTGCACTTTCCGAGCCCGTAGGGTATCTGATTGGCTTAAAAGTACAAGAAAACACTTCAAAAGTGACGTTTCTGAAGAATTTTAACAGTTTTCTTGTATCTACGAACGCCAGAATGCATAAAATTGACCTAAACGTCTCCTTTTCCTATTCTGAGTCGATTCTGCATGCTTTAAGTGTGTTTGGTGGCTCAGAACCATCAAAAAACCTTGAAATATAGTTCAAATTCAATAAAAATCGACAAAAATACAGTTTCTAGCTAAAATTTGATGGTTTCGTTGCACTTTCCGAGCCCGTTGGGTATCTGATTGGCTTAAAAGTACAAGAAAACACTTCAAAAGTGACGTTTCTGAAGAATTTTAACAGTTTTCTTGTATCTACGAACGCCAGAATGCATAAAATTGACCTAAACGTCTCCTTTTCCTATTCTGAGTCGATTCTGCATGCTTTAAGTGTGTTTGGTGGCTCAGAACCATCAAAAAACGTTGAAATATAGTTCAAATTCAATAAAAATCGACAAAAATACAGTTTCTAGCTAAAATTTGATGGTTTCGTTGCGCTTTCCGAGCCCGTAGGGTATCTGATTGGCTTAAAAGTACAAGAAAACACTTCAAAAGTGACGTTTCTGAAGAATTTTAACAGTTTTCTTGTATCTACGAACGCCAGAATGCATAAAATTGACCTAAACGTCTCCTTTTCCTATTCTGAGTCGATTCTGCATGCTTTAAGTGTGTTTGGTGGCTCAGAACCATCAAAAAACGTTGAAATATAGTTCAAATTCAATAAAAATCGACAAAAATACAGTTTCTAGCTAAAATTTGATGGTTTCGTTGCACTTTCCGAGCCCGTAGGGTATCTGATTGGCTTAAAAGTACAAGAAGACACTTCAAAAGTGACGTTTCTGAAGAATTTTAACAGTTTTCTTGTATCTCCGAACGCCAGAATGCATAAAATTGACCTAAACGTCTCCTTTTCCTATTCTGAGTCGATTCTGCATGCTTTAAGTGTGTTTGGTGGCTCAGAACCATCAAAAAACGTTGAAATATAGTTCAAATTCAATAAAAATCGACAAAAATACAGTTTCTAGCTAAAATTTGATGGTTTCGTTGCACTTTCCGAGCCCATAGGGTATCTGATTGGCTTAAGAGTACAAGAAAACACTTCAAAAGTGACGTTTCTGAAGAATTTTAACAGTTTTCTTGTATCTACGAACGCCAGAATGCATAAAATTGACCTAAACGTCTCCTTTTCCTATTCTGAGTCGATTCTGCATGCTTTAAGTGTGTTTGGTGGCTCAGAACCATCAAAAAACGTTGAAATATAGTTCAAATTCAATAAAAATCGACAAAAATACAGTTTCTAGCTAAAATTTGATGGTTTCGTTGCACTTTCCGAGCCCGTAGGGTATCTGATTGGCTTAAAAGTACAAGAAAACACTTCAAAAGTGACGTTTCTGAAGAATTTTAACAGTTTTCTTGTATCTACGAACGCCAGAATGCATAAAATTGACCTAAACGTCTCCTTTTCCTATTCTGAGTCGATTCTGCATGCTTTAAGTGTGTTTGGTGGCTCAGAACCATCAAAAAACCTTGAAATATAGTTCAAATTCAATAAAAATCGACAAAAATACAGTTTCTAGCTAAAATTTGATGGTTTCGTTGCACTTTCCGAGCCCGTTGGGTATCTGATTGGCTTAAAAGTACAAGAAAACACTTCAAAAGTGACGTTTCTGAAGAATTTTAACAGTTTTCTTGTATCTACGAACGCCAGAATGCATAAAATTGACCTAAACGTCTCCTTTTCCTATTCTGAGTCGATTCTGCATGCTTTAAGTGTGTTTGGTGGCTCAGAACCATCAAAAAACGTTGAAATATAGTTCAAATTCAATAAAAATCGACAAAAATACAGTTTCTAGCTAAAATTTGATGGTTTCGTTGCGCTTTCCGAGCCCGTAGGGTATCTGATTGGCTTAAAAGTACAAGAAAACACTTCAAAAGTGACGTTTCTGAAGAATTTTAACAGTTTTCTTGTATCTACGAACGCCAGAATGCATAAAATTGACCTAAACGTCTCCTTTTCCTATTCTGAGTCGATTCTGCATGCTTTAAGTGTGTTTGGTGGCTCAGAACCATCAAAAAACGTTGAAATATAGTTCAAATTCAATAAAAATCGACAAAAATACAGTTTCTAGCTAAAATTTGATGGTTTCGTTGCACTTTCCGAGCCCGTAGGGTATCTGATTGGCTTAAAAGTACAAGAAGACACTTCAAAAGTGACGTTTCTGAAGAATTTTAACAGTTTTCTTGTATCTACGAACGCCAGAATGCATAAAATTGACCTAAACGTCTCCTTTTCCTATTCTGAGTCGATTCTGCATGCTTTAAGTGTGTTTGGTGGCTCAGAACCATCAAAAAACGTTGAAATATAGTTCAAATTCAATAAAAATCGACAAAAATACAGTTTCTAGCTAAAATTTGATGGTTTCGTTGCACTTTCCGAGCCCATAGGGTATCTGATTGGCTTAAGAGTACAAGAAAACACTTCAAAAGTGACGTTTCTGAAGAATTTTAACAGTTTTCTTGTATCTACGAACGCCAGAATGCATAAAATTGACCTAAACGTCTCCTTTTCCTATTCTGAGTCGATTCTGCATGCTTTAAGTGTGTTTGGTGGCTCAGAACCATCAAAAAACGTTGAAATATAGTTCAAATTCAATAAAAATCGACAAAAATGCAGTTTCTAGCTAAAATTTGATGGTTTCGTTGCACTTTCCGAGCCCGTAGGGTATCTGATTGGCTTAAAAGTACAAGAAAACACTTCAAAAGTGACGTTTCTGAAGAATTTTAACAGTTTTCTTGTATCTACGAACGCCAGAATGCATAAAATTGACCTAAACGTCTCCTTTTCCTATTCTGAGTCGATTCTGCATGCTTTAAGTGTGTTTGGTGGCTCAGAACCATCAAAAAACGTTGAAATATAGTTCAAATTCAATAAAAATCGACAAAAATACAGTTTCTAGCTAAAATTTGATGGTTTCGTTGCACTTTCCGAGCCCGTAGGGTATCTGATTGGCTTAAAAGTACAAGAAAACACTTCAAAAGTGACGTTTCTGAAAAATTTTAACAGTTTTCTTGTATCTACGAACGCCAGAATGCATAAAATTGACCTAAACGTCTCCTTTTCCTATTCTGAGTCGATTCTGCATGCTTTAAGTGTGTTTGGTGGCTCAGAACCATCAAAAAACGTTGAAATATAGTTCAAATTCAATAAAAATCGACAAAAATACAGTTTCTAGCTAAAATTTGATGGTTTCGTTGCACTTTCCGAGCCCGTAGGGTATCTGATTGGCTTAAAAGTACAAGAAAACACTTCAAAAGTGACGTTTCTGAAGAATTTTAACAGTTTTCTTGTATCTACGAACGCCAGAATGTATAAAATTGACCTAAACGTCTCCTTTTCCTATTCTGAGTCGATTCTGCATGCTTTAAGTGTGTTTGGTGGCTCAGAACCATCAAAAAACGTTGAAATATAGTTCAAATTCAATAAAAATCGACAAAAATACAGTTTCTAGCTAAAATTTGATGGTTTCGTTGCTCTTTCCGAGCCCGTAGGGTATCTGATTGGCTTAAAAGTACAAGAAAACACTTCAAAAGTGACGTTTCTGAAGAATTTTAACAGTTTTCTTGTATCTACGAACGCCAGAATGCATAAAATTGACCTAAACGTCTCCTTTTCCTATTCTGAGTCGATTCTGCATGCTTTAAGTGTGTTTGGTGGCTCAGAACCATCAAAAAACGTTGAAATATAGTTCAAATTCAATAAAAATCGACAAAAATTCAGTTTCTAGCTAAAATTTGATGGTTTCGTTGCACTTTCCGAGCCCGTAGGGTATCTGATTGGCTTAAAAGTACAAGAAAACAGTTCAAAAGTGACGTTTCTGAAGAATTTTAACAGTTTTCTTGTATCTACGAACGCCAGAATGCATAAAATTGACCTAAACGTCTCCTTTTCCTATTCTGAGTCGATTCTGCATGCTTTAAGTGTGTTTGGTGGCTCAGAACCATCAAAAAACCTTGAAATATAGTTCAAATTCAATAAAAATCGACAAAAATACAGTTTCTAGCTAAAATTTGATGGTTTCGTTGCACTTTCCGAGCCCGTAGGGTATCTGATTGGCTTAAAAGTACAAGAAAACACTTCAAAAGTGACGTTTCTGAAGAATTTTAACAGTTTTCTTGTATCTACGAACGCCAGAATGCATAAATTTGACCTAAACGTCTCCTTTTCCTATTCTGAGTCGATTCTGCATGCTTTAAGTGTGTTTGGTGGCTCAGAACCATCAAAAAACGTTGAAATATAGTTCAAATTCAATAAAAATCGACAAAAATACAGTTTCTAGCTAAAATTTGATGGTTTCGTTGCACTTTCCGAACCCGTAGAGTATCTGATTGGTTTAAAAGTACAAGAAAACACTTCAAAAGTGACGTTTCTGAAGAATTTTAACAGTTTTCTTGTATCTACGAACGCCAGAATGCATAAAGTTGACCTAAACGTCTCCTTTTCCTATTCTGAGTCGATTCTGCATGCTTTAAGTGTGTTTGGTGGCTCAGAACCATCAAAAAACGTTGAAATATAGTTCAAATTCAATAAAAATCGACAAAAATACAGTTTCTAGCTAAAATTTGATGGTTTCGTTGCACTTTCCGAGCCCGTAGGGTATCTGATTGGCTTAAAAGTACAAGAAAACACTTCAAAAGTGACGTTTCTGAAGAATTTTAACAGTTTTCTTGTATCTACGAACGCCAGAATGCATAAAATTGACCTAAACGTCTCCTTTTCCTATTCTGAGTCGATTCTGCATGCTTTAAGTGTGTTTGGTGGCTCAGAACCATCAAAAAACGTTGAAATATAGTTCAAATTCAATAAAAATCGACAAAAATACAGTTTCTAGCTAAAATTTGATGGTTTCGTTGCACTTTCCGAGCCCGTAGGGTATCTGATTGGCTTAAAAGTACAAGAAGACACTTCAAAAGTGACGTTTCTGAAGAATTTTAACAGTTTTCTTGTATCTACGAACGCCAGAATGCATAAAATTGACCTAAACGTCTCCTTTTCCTATTCTGAGTCGATTCTGCATGCTTTAAGTGTGTTTGGTGGCTCAGAACCATCAAAAAACGTTGAAATATAGTTCAAATTCAATAAAAATCGACAAAAATACAGTTTCTAGCTAAAATTTGATGGTTTCGTTGCACTTTCCGAGCCCGTGGGGTATCTGATTGGCTTAAAAGTACAAGAAAACACTTCAAAAGTGACGTTTCTGAAGAATTTTAACAGTTTTCTTGTATCTACGAACGCCAGAATGCATAAAATTGACCTAAACGTCTCCTTTTCCTATTCTGAGTCGATTCTGCATGCTTTAAGTGTGTTTGGTGGCTCAGAACCATCAAAAAACGTTGAAATATAGTTCAAATTCAATAAAAATCGACAAAAATAAAGTTTCTAGCTAAAATTTGATGGTTTCGTTGCACTTTCCGAGCCCGTAGGGTATCTGATTGGCTTAAAAGTACAAGAAAACACTTCAAAAGTGACGTTTCTGAAGAATTTTAACAGTTTTCTTGTATCTACGAACGCCAGAATGCATAAAATTGACCTAAACGTCTCCTTTTCCTATTCTGAGTCGATTCTGCATGCTTTAAGTGTGTTTGGTGGCTCAGAACCATCAAAAAACGTTGAAATATAGTTCAAATTCAATAAAAATCGACAAAAATACAGTTTCTAGCTAAAATTTGATGGTTTCGTTGCACTTTCCGAGCCCGTAGGGTATCTGATTGGCTTAAAAGTACAAGAAGACACTTCAAAAGTGACGTTTCTGAAGAATTTTAACAGTTTTCTTGTATCTACGAACGCCAGAATGCATAAAATTGACCTAAACGTCTCCTTTTCCTATTCTGAGTCGATTCTGCATGCTTTAAGTGTGTTTGGTGGCTCAGAACCATCAAAAAACGTTGAAATATAGTTCAAATTCAATAAAAATCGACAAAAATACAGTTTCTAGCTAAAATTTGATGGTTTCGTTGCACTTTCCGAGCCCGTAGGGTATCTGATTGGCTTAAAAGTACAAGAAAACACTTCAAAAGTGACGTTTCTGAAGAATTTTAACAGTTTTCTTGTATCTACGAACGCCAGAATGCATAAAATTGACCTAAACGTCTCCTTTTCCTATTCTGAGTCGATTCTGCATGCTTTAAGTGTGTTTGGTGGCTCAGAACCATCAAAAAACGTTGAAATATAGTTCAAATTCAATAAAAATCGACAAAAATACAGTTTCTAGCTAAAATTTGATGGTTTCGTTGCACTTTCCGAGCCCGTCGGGTATCTGATTGGCTTAAAAGTATAAGAAAACACTTCAAAAGTGACGTTTCTGAAGAATTTTAACAGTTTTCTTGTATCTACGAACGCCAGAATGCATAAAATTGACCTAAACGTCTCCTTTTCCTATTCTGAGTCGATTCTGCATGCTTTAAGTGTGTTTGGTGGCTCAGAACCATCAAAAAACGTTGAAATATAGTTCAAATTCAATAAAAATCGACAAAAATACAGTTTCTAGCTAAAATTTGATGGTTTCGTTGCACTTTCCGAGCCCGTAGGGTATCTGATTGGCTTAAAACTACAAGAAAACACTTCAAAAGTGACGTTTCTGAAGAATTTTAACAGTTTTCTTGTATCTACGAACGCCAGAATGCATAAAATTGACCTAAACGTCTCCTTTTCCTATTCTGAGTCGATTCTGCATGCTTTAAGTGTGTTTGGTGGCTCAGAACCATCAAAAAACGTTGAAATATAGTTCAAATTCAATAAAAATCGACAAAAATACAGTTTCTAGCTAAAATTTGATGGTTTCGTTGCACTTTCCGAGCCCGTAGGGTATCTGATTGGCTTAAAAGTATAAGAAAACACTTCAAAAGTGACGTTTCTGAAGAATTTTAACAGTTTTCTTGTATCTACGAACGCCAGAATGCATAAAATTGACCTAAACGTCTCCTTTTCCTATTCTGAGTCGATTCTGCATGCTTTAAGTGTGTTTGGTGGCTCAGAACCATCAAAAAACGTTGAAATATAGTTCAAATTCAATAAAAATCGACAAAAATACAGTTTCTAGCTAAAATTTGATGGTTTCGTTGCACTTTCCGAGCCCGTAGGGTATCTGATTGGCTTAAAAGTACAAGAAAACACTTCAAAAGTGACGTTTCTGAAGAATTTTAACAGTTTTCTTGTATCTACGAACGCCAGAATGCATAAAATTGACCTAAACGTCTCCTTTTCCTATTCTGAGTCGATTCTGCATGCTTTAAGTGTGTTTGGTGGCTCAGAACCATCAAAAAACGTTGAAATATAGTTCAAATTCAATAAAAATCGACAAAAATACAGTTTCTAGCTAAAATTTGATGGTTTCGTTGCACTTTCCGAGCCCGTAGGGTATCTGATTGGCTTAAAAGTACCAGAAAACACTTCAAAAGTGACGTTTCTGAAGAATTTTAACAGTTTTCTTGTATCTACGAACGCCAGAATGCATAAAATTGACCTAAACGTCTCCTTTTCCTATTCTGAGTCGATTCTGCATGCTTTAAGTGTGTTTGGTGGCTCAGAACCATCAAAAAACGTTGAAATATAGTTCAAATTCAATAAAAATCGACAAAAATACAGTTTCTAGCTAAAATTTGATGGTTTCGTTGCACTTTCCGAGCCCGTAGGGTATCTGATTGGCTTAAAAGTACAAGAAAACACTTCAAAAGTGACGTTTCTGAAGAATTTTAACAGTTTTCTTGTATCTACGAACGCCAGAATGCATAAAATTGACCTAAACGTCTCCTTTTCCTATTCTGAGTCGATTCTGCATGCTTTAAGTGTGTTTGGTGGCTCAGAACCATCAAAAAACGTTGAAATATAGTTCAAATTCAATAAAAATCGACAAAAATACAGTTTCTAGCTAAAATTTGATGGTTTCGTTGCACTTTCCGAGCCCGTAGGGTATCTGATTGGCTTAAAAGTACAAGAAAACACTTCAAAAGTGACGTTTCTGAAGAATTTTAACAGTTTTCTTGTATCTACGAACGCCAGAATGCATAAAATTGACCTAAACGTCTCCTTTTCCTATTCTGAGTCGATTCTGCATGCTTTAAGTGTGTTTGGTGGCTCAGAACCATCAAAAAACGTTGAAATATAGTTCAAATTCAATAAAAATCGACAAAAATACAGTTTCTAGCTAAAATTTGATGGTTTCGTTGCACTTTCCGAGCCCGTAGGGTATCTGATTGGCTTAAAAGTACAAGAAAACACTTCAAAAGTGACGTTTCTGAAGAATTTTAACAGTTTTCTTGTATCTACGAACGCCAGAATGCATAAAATTGACCTAAACGTCTCCTTTTCCTATTCTGAGTCGATTCTGCATGCTTTAAGTATGTTTGGTGGCTCAGAACCATCAAAAAACGTTGAAATATAGTTCAAATTCAATAAAAATCGACAAAAATACAGTTTCTAGCTAAAATTTGATGGTTTCGTTGCACTTTCCGAGCCCGTTGGGTATCTGATTGGCTTAAAAGTACAAGAAAACACTTCAAAAGTGACGTTTCTGAAGAATTTTAACAGTTCTCTTGTATCTACGAACGCCAGAATGCATAAAATTGACCTAAACGTCTCCTTTTCCTATTCTGAGTCGATTCTGCATGCGTTAAGTGTGTTTGGTGGCTCAGAACCATCAAAAAACGTTGAAATATAGTTCAAATTCAATAAAAATCGACAAAAATACAGTTTCTAGCTAAAATTTGATGGTTTCGTTGCATTTTCCGAGCCCGTAGGGTATCTGATTGGCTTAAAAGAACAAGAAAACACTTCAAAAGTGACGTTTCTGAAGAATTTTAACAGTTTTCTTGTATCTACGAACGCCAGAATGCATAAAATTGACCTAAACGTCTCCTTTTCCTATTCTGAGTCGATTCTGCATGCTTTAAGTGTGTTTGGTGGCTCAGAACCATCAAAAAACGTTGAAATATAGTTCAAATTCAATAAAAATCGACAAAAATACAGTTTCTAGCTAAAATTTGATGGTTTCGTTGCACTTTCCGAGCCCGTAGGGTTTCTGATTGGCTTAAAAGTACAAGAAAACACTTCAAAAGTGACGTTTCTGAAGAATTTTAACAGTTTTCTTGTATCTACGAACGCCAGAATGCATAAAATTGACCTAAACGTCTCCTTTTCCTATTCTGAGTCGATTCTGCATGCTTTAAGTGTGTTTGGTGGCTCAGAACCATCAAAAAACGTTGAAATATAGTTCAAATTCAATAAAAATCGACAAAAATACAGTTTCTAGCTAAAATTTGATGGTTTCGTTGCATTTTCCGAGCCCGTAGGGTATCTGATTGGCTTAAAAGAACAAGAAAACACTTCAAAAGTGACGTTTCTGAAGAATTTTAACAGTTTTCTTGTATCTACGAACGCCAGAATGCATAAAATTGACCTAAACGTCTCCTTTTCCTATTCTGAGTCGATTCTGCATGCTTTAAGTGTGTTTGGTGGCTCAGAACCATCAAAAAACGTTGAAATATAGTTCAAATTCAATAAAAATCGACAAAAATACAGTTTCTAGCTAAAATTTGATGGTTTCGTTGCACTTTCCGAGCCCGTAGGGTTTCTGATTGGCTTAAAAGTACAAGAAAACACTTCAAAAGTGACGTTTCTGAAGAATTTTAACAGTTTTCTTGTATCTACGAACGCCAGAATGCATAAAATTGACCTAAACGTCTCCTTTTCCTATTCTGAGTCGATTCTGCATGCTTTAAGTGTGTTTGGTGGCTCAGAACCATCAAAAAACGTTGAAATATAGTTCAAATTCAATAAAAATCGACAAAAATACAGTTTCTAGCTAAAATTTGATGGTTTCGTTGCACTTTCCGAGCCCGTAGGGTATCTGATTGGCTTAAAAGTACAAGAAAACACTTCAAAAGTGACGTTTCTGAAGAATTTTAACAGTTTTCTTGTATCTACGAACGCCAGAATGCATAAAATTGACCTAAACGTCTCCTTTTCCTATTCTGAGTCGATTCTGCATGCTTTAAATGTGTTTGGTGGCTCAGAACCATCAAAAAACGTTGAAATATAGTTCAAATTCAATAAAAATCGACAAAAATACAGTTTCTAGCTAAAATTTGATGGTTTCGTTGCACTTTCCGAGCCCGTAGGGTATCTGATTGGCTTAAAAGTACAAGAAAACACTTCAAAAGTGACGTTTCTGAAGAATTTTAACAGTTTTCTTGTATCTACGAACGCCAGAATGCATAAAATTGACCTAAACGTCTCCTTTTCCTATTATGAGTCGATTCTGCATGCTTTAAGTGTGTTTGGTGGCTCAGAACCATCAAAAAACGTTGAAATATAGTTCAAATTCAATAAAAATCGACAAAAATACAGTTTCTAGCTAAAATTTGATGGTTTCGTTGCACTTTCCGAGCCCGTCGGGTATCTGATTGGCTTAAAAGTACAAGAAAACACTTCAAAAGTGACGTTTCTGAAGAATTTTAACAGTTTTCTTGTATCTACGAACGCCAGAATGCATAAAATTGACCTAAACGTCTCCTTTTCCTATTCTGAGTCGATTCTGCATGCTTTAAGTGTGTTTGGTGGCTCAGAACCATCAAAAAACGTTGAAATATAGTTCAAATTCAATAAAAATCGACAAAAATACAGTTTCTAGCTAAAATTTGATGGTTTCGTTGCACTTTCCGAGCCCGTAGGGTATCTGATTGGCTTAAAAGTACAAGAAAACACTTCAAAAGTGACGTTTCTGAAGAATTTTAAAAGTTTTCTTGTATCTACGAACGCCAGAATGCATAAAATTGACCTAAACGTCTCCTTTTCCTATTCTGAGTCGATTCTGCATGCTTTAAGTGTGTTTGGTGGCTCAGAACCATCAAAAAACGTTGAAATATAGTTCAAATTCAATAAAAATCGACAAAAATACAGTTTCTAGCTAAAATTTGATGGTTTCGTTGCACTTTCCGAGCCCGTAGGGTATCTGATTGGCTTAAAAGTACAAGAAAACACTTCAAAAGTGACGTTTCTGAAGAATTTTAACAGTTTTCTTGTATCTACGAACGCCAGAATGCATAAAATTGACCTAAACGTCTCCTTTTCCTATTCTGAGTCGATTCTGCATGCTTTAAGTGTGTTTGGTGGCTCAGAACCATCAAAAACGTTGAAATATAGTTCAAATTCAATAAAAATCTACAAAAATACAGTTTCTAGCTAAAATTTGATGGTTTCGTTGCACTTTCCGAGCCCGTAGGGTATCTGATTGGCTTAAAAGTACAAGAAAACACTTCAAAAGTGACGTTTCTGAAGAATTTTAACAGTTTTCTTGTATCTACGAACGCCAGAATGCATAAAATTGACCTAAACGTCTCCTTTTCCTATTCTGAGTCGATTCTGCATGCTTTAAGTGTGTTTGGTGGCTCAGAACCATCAAAAAACGTTGAAATATAGTTCAAATTCAATAAAAATCGACAAAAATACAGTTTCTAGCTAAAATTTGATGGTTTCGTTGCACTTTCCGAGCCCGTAGGGTATCTGATTGGCTTAAAAGTACAAGAAAACACTTCAAAAGTGACGTTTCTGAAGAATTTTAACAGTTTTCTTGTATCTACGAACGCCAGAATGCATAAAATTGACCTAAACGTCTCCTTTTCCTATTCTGAGTCGATTCTGCATGCTTTAAGTGTGTTTGGTGGCTCAGAACCATCAAAAAACGTTGAAATATAGTTCAAATTCAATAAAAATCGACAAAAAATACAGTTTCTAGCTA